>NW_027187347.1:9857842-9949549 GCF_028583685.1 Petaurus breviceps papuanus
TTGATACTTGGTGGTTCCTATACAAAGATGGACACAGAGGAGAATGTAAAAAAAAAACACACTGAAAATTTTGATTTAGTGTCAAGAAATAAAATATGCAAAGCTTTAAGAGTCTAAAGTTTCATATGTATATCATGAATACTTTCTTTAAGAGAGTCATAAGATGCTAGATGTAATGATCAATTGAGCACATCTTTTTTTTTTAAATGAAATTCACTATATCTTAATAAGAAATAAATGATGTAATTATTTCTGAATTCATCTGCATACTAACATCATTGACAGCTTGGAAGACATGAAATCCAATAGCAAATTAGAAGGAAAAAAACTTGTTTGTAAATACAGTATTTCTAGCCTGCTTAAATAATTTGTTAGGACTGCACATGGTAGCGTATACCTACAATCCCTGCTACTAGGGAAGACTGAGACAAGTAGATTGCTTAAGCTCAGGAGTCAATCCAATGTTCACACAAAGATGAGCATTCACATGGTGAGCCCCCAGAAATGGAGGGGTAGGTAGGGAATTATATTGACTACTGGGGGGAGGGGTCGCTTGTGCAGGTAAGAAATAGAGTAGGTCAAAGCTATGACCCATGAGCGGCTACTGCACTTTGGACATCCAATCTCAAAGCAAAAAAAAAAAAAAGTTGAATCGGAATAATAGAAAATGAAAAAAGGTAAAGATTTACTTTATTATTAATTCCTAGGAAAAATTTAACTGATACAAAGCAGTCACTGTAAGAAGAACAAAAGAGACAATAAACTGACTCACCTAAGCAATTACTTGCTCTCATTTCCAAACAGAGAAACACAGGAACTAAGGGCAAACCCAGTTTACAAAACATAAGCTCATTTGGAAAAAACAAAACAAAGCAAAACATTATGGAGGAGGAGAATGGAAGATTAGGAAGAATATCCCCTCACAAAACAGTTGAAAAGCAGTTAAGGAAGGAATGAGCTTGCAAAGAGTTCCCTTGAGATGCAGGTCACAATGGGTATTCATTCATAGATGGGACTGGAAGAAATTTATGTGTTCATCAAATCTAATAGTATAAGGAGACTTTCTGGTGTTTCTTTGGCAACCAGTCCATACTGGTGAGGTTAACTGAACCATCATCATATTTGGAATCCATCATCAAAGTACTTATTGTACTATATGAAAAGTCAAGAAAAGTGGCTATGCCTAACCGAATATGTCCAGAAGAAATCTATGGATCCAATACAAATTTTCAAAGGCACTTGAGTTCATTTTCAATTTTTTTTATCTACACCAGTAAAGGGGATAGTCATGTCAATGAGATCATGGATTATTTGAAATAACAACTATATAATTCTTTTCAAAGAGGCAATGTGGTATAATGATTAGAATGCTGAACTTGAAGTTAGGGAGATCTGGGTTCAAATGCACCACCTCTAACACTTAGAAAAGTTGTATATAACAGAGACTTGAAATTTCATGTACAATAATACTCTTTTTGGGGGTTCTATTTTTATATGGAAGCGTTCATTTTATTTGGTGTTAATTTAAAAAAAATTTAATAAAAATGAAATTGATTAATGATTGATTAATCAGGGAGGATGAAATGGATTGTTATGGTCAAATTATGGTCTACCCAAACAGCAATGTTGCATGATTTTCTTTAGAGCTGTGCCCTGAAGGACTTAACCTTTCACCTCCAGAATACCACCCTGGGGCCTTACTACCTTTATTGGTAATGTCTCATGTCTGTAGTTCAAAGTTCAACTTCTGGGTTGAATCCTGTAATGGCAACAACATTGACACACCCAGGATGGCTGCTAGCATAGGTTCTTAGATGTGCTTTATAAGAAAGATAGCTGTTTAAGGGGTTGACAATGTTTTTTAATCACATTTTCTAGTTCAGGGGAAAAGTCAGCACCCTGAGCTTCAGAGAAAATACAAGCAAAGAAATAAAGACCAACAGACAGGGCTCTGACTGCCTGAATCAACTATACATTTTACATTCATGGATTGAGAGAGCCTTTACATCTGAATAATCAGAGAGCTCTGAACATATGGCCACTCAGAATCTCAACCAGGGAATCACAAGATCCTTCTCATAAGTGATCCCCCAAAGCAAAATACCAACTCAGAGTTGAGTTGGTATATATACACTTCTCAGAGCCAGAAGGCATCATAACCCTCCTCACTCAGTGCCTAATTAGAAATTAGTAAAAGGTGTGAGTGTTCCTACAGGCAAGCCTCCCCTAGCCAAACTCCCCTTAATGGGCTCCATGTGAGGTCTATCAATGGGCCAGGAAGATCTTAAATCCCATTAACATTACAAATCCTAATTCTGACTCTTACTGGTTGCCAGATGCTAGGCAAGCTATTAGTCTCAGTCTCAGTCTTCCCATTTGTAAAGTGAAGATAATATGAGTTGTACCAACTCATTTGTTGCAAAGAAAGTATTCTGTAAAAAAGAAGCTAGGTAGCTAAGTGGCTAGGGTGCTGGACCTGGAGTCAGGAAGACCTGAGTTCAAGTCTAGCTTTATATACTTCCTAGCAATATGACTTTGGGCAGGTCATAACTTCTGTGTGCCTCAATTTCTTCATCTATAAAATGGAGATGTTAGCAGCACCTACCTCCCAGGTTGTTGTGAGCACCATATGAGATAACAATTGTAAAGCAATTAGCATAGTGCCTGGCACATAGTAGACAATATACAAATATTAGCTATAATTATTATAAAAATTTCTATATAAATGTCATGTGTTCTTTTTCTCTGGCCAATGATACTTTCAAGGATTAAAGGATTCAACACGTGACTGATTTGACATGTCTGAGAGTATATTGCAGTATTAGAATTATACAAATTCATAACTAATTACATAATTCTTTGTATTATATTGCATACTTTTCATCCAAGGTCCTAAATGCTCTTTTTTCATCCTATTTTTGCCCTTGATGTCCTTATAGAGTATAAACATAGCAAGAGCTTGTATTTTTATGGAGCTTTTTAGCTATAAAATACTTTAACATATATAATTTCCTATGATTGTCACAGAAACCCTCTGAGATAAGTAGTACTAGTATGATAATAACCATTTTTTTGTTGTTCAGTCATTCTTCAGTCATATCCAACTCTATGTGACCCCATTTGGAGTTTTCTTCACAAAGATGCAGGAGTAGTTTACTATTTTCTTCTCCAGATGGGAATACTGAAGTAAACAGGGTTAAGTGACTTGCCCAGGGTCACACAGCTAGTAAATGTTTGAGGCTGAATTTAACCTCTGGAAGATGAGTCTTCTTGACTCCAGGCCTGGCACACTGTCCACTGTGCCATCTAGCTGTCCAATATCCATTTTATAGATAAGGAAAACAAGGATCAAAAAGTTTAAGTATTATGCAAAGCCAGACAGCTATTAAGTGACAGAAGTAGGATTCAAGCCCAGATCTGTCTGACTCCATGCCCATCATTCTTTCTACTCTTCTCCTTTACCCTCCTGAAAGTGCAAAAGGGAGAAAATCTGTCCACTCCTATCCTGGATTCTTTCCACAACTCCTTCCCTCCCTAACCCCTAGGCTACCATTAGAGACCCCTCTCATTAGAGCTTATTCACACCACTTTGAGAGTAGTTTAAGGGAGCTAAGAGAAGGCTTGTTTCATGACTGATAAAATTATTGGTCATTCTAATCATCAGCTTGCTCTCCTCAAATTCCTTTCTCTGGGGAAAATGTGTGAATGAAGACAGACACTGAACTAGTACCAGACACACCCTAACCCGTACCACCATATACCTCACTCTCCCTTCTACCCCCAACACGAATACACACATCTACACATTCCAGGAGATTTAATTAGACCTGCATTTTACCCTTTGGTGAAAATGGGCAGTTAACAATTATTATACCTGTAACACAGATGGCAAAAATAATTTACCTAAGGTCTTGAAGTGAAACAGTGGTGCTGCTTGGTAGTGGAAGCTTAAGTGTTCTTTCTAGCATCTAGAATTAAAATCTCTAGGTCCTGCTACTTGATTATTTTAACGAAAAGTAAACTAGATTTCAAATCAGACTCATTTTCTTCCTTCTGCTTATATAACAGAGACAGAAACATTTCATTCCACTTGGGACTTTTCCCTTCTCTTTTCATAATGCCGAGTTTCTAAAAATTAAAATGGGAGCCTCCAAGCTTTAGGTTCCCCCATGATTTTGAGTAAATAAAAGTACTTAAATAATATTTTCTTTCTGTCTACTCTCATTCTCTCTCTTCCCTCCCTCCCCTTAATTCTTTATTTGTAGTAAACACAGGGAAGAAGAGGATTTCTAATAAAGTAGCTCTTGTTGTCATGACAACAGGAAAAAGGCAACAGGAGGGAATATTTCAACTCCCTGAGAAATTGGCTTTTTACAAGGTGCTGGGGTCTAGTCATTATACACTGAATATATGGCTACTTTTTTCCCCTTATTCATGTGGCTTGCCTTCATGTCTCAAATTTAATTGCATTTTCTCTGTTGCCTATCAGTCTCTGGAATGGCAAAATGAATTCTGAACAAGACTTTACCATATTCAAACCTTTGGCAGAAACCTTTAATAAACTTTTATTAAGCAACATCATTGACATGAAAGAGGAAGAGACAAAGGACCAGGAAAGAACCAAAAACCAGCTAAGATAGTGTGTCTATCTTGTTTTTTAACTCCAGTTTTTAATTTGAGTTTTTAAACTCAAGAGAGTTTCTGAGGCCTTCACCTTACTCACTCACTATTTACTCTTATTTTAGGCATTAATTCTAACAAGCTTGTTTTTTTCCACCCAGACCACCTTTATTTGGAAGGAACACTTAAGAACAGAACTCTGAGAATCTTTTTTTTTAATGGGCTTTGATAACTGTCTCTTCATTTCTCTCCTAGAACCTGAAATAGTGTCTTACACATAATAGGCCCTAAATAAATATTTGTTCAATGAAAGAAGTAACAACTAAGTGACAGTAGCTTTAGTATCTACATGTTTTTAGGAAAGTCATCTAACCTTCATAGACCTGTTTCCTATAAGGGAGTTGGATTGTCTGACCTCTAATGATGTCCCTTCCATCTCCAGATTTTCCCAGTAATGAATGAGAAGAAACAAACAAAAAACCCCAAAAGCATTGAGCAAACTCAGAATCTATTAATTACCTGGAGCTAATTAGTATAGGTTTAACTAGCTCAATAGATTTCAGTAGCCTCTGAGGATATATAATACAATAATTGATGTTCATAATGATGACCAAAATTTTTAAAAATTATGTTATACTTTAAGACCCAGACAAATATATTTTATAAAGATTAAATTAAAAATAAATTTTAAAAAATATTTTGACATTTAAAAAATTAAGTGATCTAGAAAATTCATGTGGAACTTCATGTTCCCCAGTAATGCCAAATAAATGAGGTGTTACTCTGTGTGTATGTGTGTGTGTGTGTGTGTGTGTGTGTGTGTGTGTGCCTCAGCAGGTCTACCAATAATATATGAAATTTCACTACTATTTTCCCATCCTCCTTTTTGTCCCCAACCCAGAATGGGAAATATTTCTCCAGCCGTTTGAGCTCTCCTTCTGTTCTCCTACATGTCTGATACCCCTGAAAGAATTCCAAATTGTGAAAAATCTTCAAAACAGGTCTTTAGGAATCCCAAAATAAAACCTATTAACTTTCATCTATAAACTGATAAAAAGGAATCACTCACATTAATACAACTTATGGAGGTTTATGAAGCCCTGCTGTACAACAGTGAAACCCATATCTATCACAGATGTCATATCCAGTCTCTTGGCCATTTTTTACAAAGTCATGTACAGGTACTGTTAAACACCAAGGTTATAGGGACTATAGTGAACAAAGCCTGGGCCTGGAGTCAGGAAGACTCCTCTTCATGAGTTCAAATCTGAACTCAGACACTTACTAGTTGTGTACCCTGAGCAAGTCAAACCCAGTTTGCCTCAGTTTCCTCATCTGTAAAATGAGCTGGATAAGGAAATGGCAAACTACTCCAATATCTTTGGGAAGAAAACCCAAATGGGGTCATGAAGAGTTGGACTTGGCTGAAAAACAACTGAACAACTTTTTAAAAAACTTTTATTTTTCTCAATTACATGTAAAAAAGTTTTTTAACCTACATTTAAAAATTTTTGAGTTCCAAATTCTCTCCCTTCCTCTGTCCCCTCCCTCCTTGAGAAGGTAAGCAATTTGATACAGATTATATATGTGAAGTCATGCAATACATTTTTCTGTATTGAGTTCATTGATTCTTAAATGATCTTTGCTTTACCTATTTTACAGGTCAGTCTTTTTTGGTATCATCTGTCTTGCATTTTCTCTTTTTTTTCCATCTTTTGATTTTGTTCTCGTATTTCTTGCTATCTCATGGAGTCATTGAATTATCTTGGATTTATTCTAGTTTTAACAATTTCCTTTTTTGGATAAGATTTACCACTTTCCTTTCTAAGCTATTTATCTCCTTCCAATTCTTTCATTTTTAGAGTCTTTGTGAAAAATCTGTTTTTCTCCCTTAAGTTTCTGCTCCATAGAGGTACTTTCTTCTTCATTTTGGAAATGTTTAGATCTAAAATAATTTTTAAAATTAGTTGGTGTTTTCTTTGGTTTGCTCGCTTCTCCAGCATTAGAACCTGAAATAGGGCCTTTACACTAGAGGCAGTGTCTGCCCCCATGATGCATTTCTGAATGAGTTAGTCAGTCCTGTGTCCCCCAGGTTCTGCTCTGACTTCTACCTCTTGGTAGAATCTTTGAGATTCAGAGTATTGAAACTTCAGGGCTTTCTCTGGCATCTCAAGAGAAGGTAACCCTTGGGGGGTCCTGAACTGGGTATTGTTATGCTGATAATGGTTGCTGTAGCATATTAGGACTTGAGAAGTCCCCATCCTAGGACTTTCTGACCACCATGGGATTTTCTCAGGAAAACTTTAATAATCTTGCTGCCTTTGACACCAACCCTTGCAGGTTACTAATATTTTTAGTCCATCTCTAGTGCTGAATTACTGTTAGGTTGTTTGTTGGTGAATGAATGGCTTTGCTGGCAGCCTCTTTTCCTATTGAAGGAGTGTGTGTGCGTGTGTACGTGTGTATATGTACATGTGTATGTGTGTGCGCATTGTATATGTGTACTTCTGGGCTAGAGAATTCAGTCTGGTACAAATTTCAGGTTTTTGCTAGAGTAAATTTATGGTAGCTGTGTGGTCTGCTTCTGTTCAGGCAGCTATATTGACTGGAAGCCTATACTCAGAATCTTATTTGAAAGGGATCTTAGAGGCTGTCTGGGACAAAACCAGTTCAGTACATGAATACTTTGTATAACATCCCTAACAAGTAGTCACACAATTTTGACCCAAGGAAGCTCATTTCATTTTGGAAACCTCTAGGAAATTTTTCCTTGTATCAAGCTGAAATCTATCCCCCTGTAATTTTCATCTCTTGGTTCCCCAGAATTGGACAGAGCAAATACAATATCCCCTTCAGGACCAGGAAGTTTGTTTTATTTACTATTCTTTCCTCCCTATTAACCCACCCTCTTCCCCATACCTTAAATGGCTTTCAAAAAATTTGGCATCCAGGGCTCAATCTTTTTTTTTTTTTTTTTGCTGGAGGGAAGGTAGGGCAATTGGCGTTAAGTGACTTGCCCAAGGTCACACTGCTAGTTTTTGTGTTAAGTGTCTGAGGCTGAATTTGAACTCAGGTCCTCCTGACTCCAGGACCAGTGCTCTATTCACTGCACCACCTAGCCGCCCCAGGGCTCAATCCTTTTCCAAAAGTAGGTTTTAATAAAACAACCAGAGGAGACCATGAAGGTACTTGATATCTTAGTGGGCTCATGGTACTAAAAGACTAGACCAGGCAGTACTTAAATTTTGTGAGACTGAAAGTTCCTTGAGGAAAGAGACTAAGCCATTTTCATCTTTGTATATTTAGTGCTTAGTACAATGTCTTACCAGTAGCAGGCACTAAATAAATATTTGTTGAATCAAATTGACATACTAAAAATAAAATTTGTATGGTTCACAATTTTGACCCAAAACCCACCATGAAATGTGATTACCAAATTGTAGCCAACAGACAAATGGTTCATTTTTTAGAAAGATATTCTGTGATACATCATCAGTATTTATAGTAAAAACACAAAAATTAGCACATTTTCAAATCTAGCCACAATAATTTCCATTAAAATACATAGTTTAAACATGGGTTAATGATGTCCTTATCACAAAAAGTCCTTGCTCTGATTTAATGATAAACAACATTTGGCCTATTTCAACACACACAAAAATGAAGCAATGGTTAGGATATTCATATGAGATAACCAAATGTTTATTACAAAAATCCATAATTCACTACCTATCTCCTGTCACCTGTGAGTTGGAATATACAGCTGACCTTTGGAGCAAACTGCAGAATTTTTTTGCCTTTTTCCTTCTTCTAGTAAAGAAATATTCAGAACTACTCTGAGTCTTGATAAGTTAAATGTTAAGGTCAGAATTTTATCATTTCATTTTCTTCTCCTTTTTCTTTTTACTCTTTATAGAGAGTTGAATCTAGTTCAGGAATCTGATATTAAAACAAAATGAAAAACTCATAGGTCATTCAACAGTTAACAAAGGGAGGTTTATATAGCTATGGTATGAAAATGATACTGAACAAGGCAGGTTAGGGGATGACTGGATAGGAGAGCCTTGCTTCCATATGGAAATACATCTGGTCAGCAGAGCAGAGTATAGTGACTTGCTTGACCTTGGGACATCCACCAAGTGTGAAAGGCCCCAGTTCCTTGTGGACAGGACTCTTTATTCTCTTGTGTGAACATAAAGCTATGTCCATATGGCGTTTGACCCCAAGAAACTGAATCAACAACTAGGAGGAGGCTCGGGCCTTAGACCCCTGAGCCAATCAAGTCTTGGTGAAACCTTCTCAGGCTTTTAGAAAAAGAACTAACCTAACAGGGCAAGGAAACCCTGGCCTATCACATCCCACCCTTTGGTGGCAAGATCCCATAGGTCTTCTAGGGAACCTTCCAATGTGTAGATCACTTTAGGATCCTTATCGATAACCCTAATCTCAGGAATGTAATGAACCTGGCAGAGGCACCATAATAGTTAAAATAAGAGAAAAGTGAAAAAAATACAGCAAAACAAACAAAGTATTTAATGGCCTCCAGAGTGACTAAGCTTCATCTCACTTTGGAACAACTGTGTAACAGATCTCAACAGTCTGGTCCATGTTGCAGATGATGTCAAATCTTTGCAATTCTCAATGGATCTTCCCTGACTTAAAGTGGTAATAGCATGAGTAGCATCAGAAACATGAGGGCTACAGCATACAGCATGACATCTTTAGCCAATTCTTCATTAAGGGTCCAGATAATCTGTACTAAGGTCAATAAGAGGTCTTTGCAGTCCATAGTCCTCCTAGTATAAGACAAAGACAATGAAAACAAAAAAGAAAGAAAAAAGACAGCAATAGTGAGTAGGACCAGCACTAATAATATCATAGCCACAGCAAAGATGATGTTACCTCTGGTACAGTCACGGGTTCTTCACTATGAGAGTCAAGGTCATCTGTAGAAAAGCAGGCAGAATTTCTCTATTGTTCCTAGTACCAAAGGGGGCCTTTGATTGCATAGTTCTGTCCTTTGCAGGCTACGGACCACTTGGTCAGACGCATGCCCAACAGCCAGGAGTCACTGTAGATGTGTAGATGTAGGTCTTATCCAGCTCATCCCTCAAGGGTCTCTCAGACACTGGTAATGAGATGTAGCTCATCACTTAACCCATTGGGAGGACTTGTCAGAACCTTCATTTTCTAGACACTTAGAGTATCCCTAACTATCACTGCCCAAGTGACCTGAGAAAGAGCAATATTGAATGTACCGTTTCCATTTAACAACAGAGGCCAAATGAATCCTACCCATGTTTCTAAAGGGGCCATCATTCATTACTCAACTCATAATGGGCAAGTCTGGACAAATGGTGACTATAACGATTCACTACAAGGACACAGTACTCAGCTTGGGTAGGAAGCCTTCTTGCCTCCATGTGGAAACACTATCCCCCTCAGTTTCCATATGGAACCACATCTCATCCCAAGTACAGGGTGTGGTGACTGGTGGGGCCTTGGGATATCCACCAAGTGGACCTTTTTAAGCCTTTTAGATAACCAAAAAGTCTCTGAGCCAGTCAAGTCTTAGGAACATTTCTTGGCTTTTTGGGAAAAGAACTAAACTAACCTATGTGACAGAGGCAGGAACAGAGGAACCTCGGCCTATCAGAGTATCTATGTTTTTCACAGTATTTTTAAAATGCTAGAGTTTTCCTCCTCCCCAAACCCAACCCGTACCTAGAACAGAACTCTTAATAAATGAACTGAGTGAATGGAGCTCCCAGAGTAGCCAAGTTCCAGGGACATACCTCTGCCTCCTTTACCTTGAAGCTGAAATACTTAGGTCTGTTACAGGGAGAAGGCAAAGGTAGGAGGGCCGTTTATGACAGCATTTGGCTTCTACTCTGAAGCAGAGCAAAGAGAAAAAAATAATCACTTGGGTTCCTGCTGGAACATTATGATTCATTTCTGGTGGAGGCAGAGGACATCTGTTGTGATTTAAAAAGATGTAACTGTAAAAATTACACAATAACATTTTGATATAGGACAGAATTTACTAAACCTACATTGGAGTTTGCACTCCATACACTAATGCATTTGTCATTCATTTTTAGGAGTTTATATTATTTATATTAGTTAAAATTGTAAAAATACATCAATATTTTTTCTTTACATTCTTGGCAACCCTTGGTTATTTGTAGAATTGTGAAAGTTTGGAAATGACTATTACCCTTTATGGGTTTTTTCCCCCATACTTTTGTTTCCTTGCATACAGTATTAGCAATATCACAGTGACATAGTAGTTTTGTGATTTTAGAAGTTTGTATTAAAATAGCAAATGTCCTGAAAATGTAGTTCACATTTTCAAAGCACTTTTAATCATAACTAGAGTTCAAGTAGAGCTATTTGGGGAATACACCCAGGCCTAAGGAAGTCTTTGCTGTTGATTTATTTAAATTAAGTCAAGTATCCTAACAAGTTTTAGCCTGTTTTATGTCAGTAAAGACAATGTTTGCTTCTCTTTAGAATCAGGTGTCTGAGTCTGAGGACAGCCAGTGATAAAACTGAGTTGTTTGAGTATAATAAATGCATTTCTAAAGAAACCTATTTTCACGTGATATGGACTTTTTTCCTTTAAAAAATTAAAATGCGAACATTATTACCAATTAAACAATCAAATAAACAAAATTTTAAAAAATTCCTACAAATCTATAATCTTATTCATTTGGATGTGCCCTCTAATGCAATTTGCAATTCATGCATACCTGACTTCCCATAAGTCCATCACTGGAGGTCCAATCAACTTTCTAGGGCCCTTCCTGGTTTTCTCTTGAGAATAACAATGGAGTACAAAAACTATCTATTGTTGTTGCCACACATTTGCCACAACTTCCTTCCATCTTCTGTCTTTGTTGAGAGAGAGAATATTGATATTGATAGAATTTATTTCTTCCAAGAGTATGTTCACTCATTGGTCACTGGACAAGGATCTCACATTTAGAATACCAACAACTAAGTTAAAGTTTGTAGTCTAAAAACTATGTTAGTTAATGTGGGAAATGATGGGAGGAATTTTGTTTCCACATCATTAAAAGTGCTCCTATCTTTGATAGCAGAATGTGGGTCAGAGGTGACTGGTTCTAATCAGAGCTGCGATTTAGCAGGGCCAGGCTTCTGAGGAGGTAGGGGACTAGAGGCTTGTACACATGCTTCCCTTGCTATGTAAGGGGAGGACGATGTGGGCAGTTTGGAAGGTTGCACCTAGCCAATGGAGAACAAGGCAGGAAATTCTAATGGAAGCAGGATAAAAGGACACACATTTGTCTGAGTCCACGTACTCCATTAAGGGAGCTATCCATTTATTCAGAAAGAAAAAATGTAATGAAAACCTTCCTAGCTTTCCAACAAGTATGGTTTATTCCTAAACTGAGCATGTTTATAACAGTTAACAATAGAATTATATCTATTTTCTCCCTAAATATTGCTGGTATAGGGGTACGATTTTATGGATTCAAAAGGAAATCCACTTCTCTGGTCACTCTCAAGGGGCAGGGTATATCCAAACTTATACTGCCATCTTCATTCCTCATCAAATGCTAGTTACACAAAAGATCATTACAAATAGCAAATACCAAGTAAATTTATTTATCCAAGCAAAACAGCAAATAGAAATTGGAGAAATTACGCAGATTAAAATATAGCAGTAAATGCACAAAAGTAAATGAGCTCTTCAAATGAGATCAAAGTAAGACCTCAGATCAATCAAGAGAGCAGACTTAATCACCCAAGGAGAAGTTCTCTCCAAAGTCTCTGGGGAAGCAATCCAGAAATCAGGGGTGTGTTGAGGAGCTAACTTCCCCTACAGGTCTGCAGCTGCCAAAGCCTTTCTCTTTTCCTTCCTTGGAGTCTGCATCAAATCATGTGCACCTCTTTCACCAGCTCTGACCCTCATACATGTCCATGTTTCTCATCAGCATTCTCTCCATCAACTCAGAGTCACACGTAAACAGGGAGCATAAAATAGCAACAACATTAACAAAAAACAATCCCAGTTAGAGATTTCAAAAAGAGTGTACCACTTCACTGCTTCAGTAAGAGTAATAGCATAGGGGCGGCTAGGTGGCTCAGCGAGTAAGAGCACTGGCTCCAGTGTCGGGATGACCTGGGTCAAATCCGGGCTCAGATTCTCAGCACCACACCCAGAAATAACTGGCCGTGTAACCTTGAGCAAGTTACTTAACCCCAATTGCTTAAAAAAAAAAAAAAAAGAGTAATAGCATAAATATTTTTCATAACCCTGCCAACACTGAATTTTATTGTGTTTAGTTACCCTTGCCAATTTGACAGGTGTAATAATAGCTTACATGTATACAGTACTTTAAGGTTTGATAAAGCACCTTCCTCACAACAACTGTGTGAGATAGAAACTACTAGTGCTATTATATTTAAAAAAAAAAAACTAAGCCCTAGAGAAACCATGTAAGTGTCAGAGTCAGAATTCGAACCTAGATCTTTCCTGACTCCTGGCTAGTACCATGTTTCCTGTCATTGTGAAAGATGGTATCTCAAAGTCTCTCTCATTTGCCTTTCAATGGCTATCAAATACTTAAGTTATTGTTAATCATTTGTGACTTCTTTGAAAACTGTTTGTTCATAACTTGCTGGTGCCTATCTACTACTGATTGTTTTATTCTTGTAAGTTTTATAAAATTCTGAATATCATGTTTTCATCAGATATATCTGATTTCCCAATATATTTTTATTCTAAATATACTACTTTTGTTGTGAAAGATTATCTTATTTTTACATAATCATCCCTGTGAATTTTGTCACCAATAACTTGTTTCATTTGTTCAATAGATAACAATGGTTTTCCTCTTTGCAACTGAGATAAATATATCATTATTTATTTCTCCAGTTTTTAATGGCTCATTTTTTTTATACCTAGATTCTTAATCTCTTTGGAATTACTTGTAGAAAATCACATGTGATACGGGTCTGACCACATATTTTGTTATTCTGATACACAGTTTTCATTGGATAACAATTCCCACCCTAATGTTAATTTTATCCACTGGAATTTACTGTATGCCTTTGGTTCTAATTTTTCTGTTTTTTAAATCTAATATTAGAGAATTTTTATAATCAGTGCTTTTATAGAATAATTTGAAGTATGCTGGTACAAGTCTCCTTTCTTCAATTTTAATATTTTCTCTTGATATCTTTGCCTTTTTTCCATGCATATTTTTACTGTTTTAGTTAATTCTATGAAACATCCCCCTTTTACTGAAATAACATTAAATCAGTATGTTTATTTAGAAAACATTGGCATGTTAACATTTGTACCATATTGCCTCAATCTAGCAATCTTAATGTCTGTCAGAATTGTCACAGGGTTATTTTTATATGTCTTATGAGTGAATGCCTTAGTAGGTTAACACCCAGATATCTGATACATTATCATTATCATATTCCAGATTCTTTTATTTCTGGTACTTAAA
The DNA here is from genome assembly GCF_028583685.1 of Petaurus breviceps papuanus. NCBI lineage: Eukaryota > Metazoa > Chordata > Mammalia > Diprotodontia > Petauridae > Petaurus > Petaurus breviceps. The sequence goes on from NW_027187347.1 coordinate 9,871,951, forward strand.
GAAAAATCTTATGATATTCAAGTGATTTTTTGGACTAAGTGACATCTCTAGCAGCTTAAAAGCTTTCTTTTTTTGTCATTGTAATTTTGAAGGTTGGCAATAATTACCTGGGTGAGGTGAATTCTTAGTTCTTCCTCGTTGGGAGTCAGTCAATAATCACCTATCCCATGCTAGGCACTGTGCTACAGGTTGAAGATACAAAGAAAGACACAAAGCAGTTCCGGATGTTCGGATGCTCACAGTCAAATGGGGGAGACAATGTTAAAACACAATGTCAGTATAGAGAGAGGATAAATGGGAGATTGTCAACAGAGGGAAGGACTAGCATTAAGAGAAGTCACGAAAGGATTCCTGTAGAAGGTGAGATTTTAATAAGAACTTTAAGGGAGCTGGGTGGAGTAGTGAATAGAGTAGTCAGGAAGATGTTAGCTCAAATCCAGCCTCAGACACTTACTAGCTGTGTGGCCCTGGCCAAGTCACTTAACCCTGTTTACCTCAGCTTCCTCATTTTTAAAATGAGCTAGAGAAGGAATTGGCAAACCACTGTGTTATCTTTGCCAAGAAAACCCAAATAGGGTCATGGAGCATTAGACACAACTGAGAAGATTCACCAACACAAAGAAAGGGGTGGATGGGGAAGGAGTCAGAGATGAGGGGAGAGAGGGTTCAGGGCTTGGGGGACAGACAGCAAGTGAAAATGCTCTGAGACAGGAGATGAAATGTCTAGTGTGAAGAACAGCAAGACCAGTGTCTCTGGATTGACGCTACATGGAGGGACTGGGTGTAAGGTACAAGAAGACTGTTAGGGTAGGAGGGGAGCAGGTTATAGAAGGTGCTACAAACTAAATGATTTTCTTTTGGAACCTGAAGGCAATAGGGAGCCACTGGAATTAATTGAATAGGGGTTGATGTGACTAGACTTGTGGTTTAGAAAGATCAATTTGACATCTGGGTAGAGGATAAATTGGGATGGGGAAAACCTGGAGGCAGGGAGACCAACCAGCAGACCATTACCATAGTCATGGTATGAAGTGAGGAGGGCCTGCCCCAGGGTGGTGGCAATGTTAGAGGAGGGAAGGAGGTGTATATAAGAAATGTAGTGAAGGTAGAAATGTCAGGACTTGGCAAATGATTAGATATGGGAGGTGAGAGAGAAGCAAAAGATGACACTTAGATTGTGAGCCCAACTGTCAAGGAGGATGGTGGTACCCTGTACAGCAATAAGGAAGTTAGGAAAGGTAGAACTTTAGGGAGCAATCATGAGTTCAGTCTGGGACATGTTGAGCTTAAGTTATCTATGAGATATGCAGTTCGAAATGTCTAATAAGCAGCAGGAGGCAAGACTGAAGGTCAGGACTGAACAAGTAAATTCGAGAATTATCTGTATAGAAATGATTGTTGAATCCATGGAAGCTGATGAGACTACCAAGTGAAATTATAATAATAATAATATTTCTAGAACTTACTGTGTAGTGTACTGAGCTAAATGCTTTACAGATATTATCTCAATGCATACTCACAACAACCCTGGTAGGTTACTATTATTATTCCCATTTTAATTCAATAAAATTGAGGCAAACAGTAATTAAGTGGCTTGCCCACTGTTACACAACTAAGAAGTGACTGAAGCTGGATTTAAAACTCAGGCCTTGGGGTGGCCAGGTAGCAGAGAGAGTAAGAGTACCGGCCCCAGTGTCGGGATGACCTGGGGATCGAATTCCGGGCTCAGACACTTAGCACCCACCCAGAAACACCTGGCTGTGTAACCTTGAGCAAGTTACTTAACCCCGATTGCTTTAAAAAAAAAACTCAGGCCTTCCCTGACTCTAGGCCCAGGACTCTATTCCTTGTACCACTAGGAAAAAAGAGAACAGAGCCCACAACAGATCCCGGGGGGACACCCACTGTTAACAGGCCTGACCTAGATGAAAATACAATAAAGACTGAGAAGCAATTGTCAGACAGGTAGAAGGACAGGAGAGAGCAGGGTCTGGAAAACCTAGAAAGAAAAGAATATCAGGAAGAAGAAGGTGATCGATGGTGTCAGAGACTGCAGAGAGGTCAAAAAGAAAGAGGACTGAGAAAAGGCCATTAGATTTGGTCCTATGAGATACTGGTAACTTTGGAGAAAGCAGTTTCAGTTAAATGATGAGGTTGGAAGATAGAGTAGAGAGTTAAGGAGGGAGTGGGAGGAAAGGAAGTAAAAGCATCAATTGTAAATAGCCTCAAAGAGTCTCTTCTCAAGATGGTTCTATGACTTCTCTCTATTTGTAATTTATCCCTTCTTTTCAGTGCTTCCAGGAAGTTTTCTTACATAATTTTCTAAAATATAGTGATTATGTTCTTTGAAATTTTTTGGAAACCTACTTAATCCTCAGGTTCCTTCTTAATCTGTCACATTCCTCTACCTTATCTTCTCAAACTTTTCTAATTGAATCATTTTGGGAGTTTTTGTTTCAATTATTCCTTCCATTCCTAAATATGTCCATTATGACTTTAAAAGATTCAACTGATATTTTGATTTTGTTTTGCTAATTTCATACTTTTGTCTTGCAGCATTTCCCCAAAGATTGCTCTTTTTTTGGCGGATTTTATTTCACCCTTTAATTCTTTGAGTGTGTGTCTGTTACCCAATTTATTGTGTCTTTATGAATTTCTCTCATTGTTTCTGATACAAATGTTGTGCTGTTTCAGTATTTTTAGGGGTTTTTTTCTCTTCCTTTTTATTCCATAATATTTTTCAGTGGATTGTATTTTTTCCTATTTTTTTTCATTATTTTTAGGAGTGTTTATTTTCTTATAAGGATTTCTGGTAGTTCTGTTTATTTTTGTTATTCCTATAACAAAAGGGACCATGAAAATGTACCATTGTTATCTCTTACTTCATCATATTTCTAAAAGTCTAATAATGCCTTGTTCTCATATACAAAAGTGACATTTCTAACCTAGCATTTACTTTGAGTTGCTTTTCCAGTGTTGGTGATGAATTAACACTAAAACATCTGTTCTCTTTAAATGGCTGTACCCTATAACAATGGCATGTAACTGCAAAATGACCACCCAGAGCAACTTACATTACCATCATAATGATTAAAACACATGATTTTGACTTTACCAAAAAGACTCTCTAACCAACAAGATGAACAAGTTGTAGGCTTTCTGTGGAGCCTGATTACATCTTTGCAGAAGTTGAATGAATTGGGAAATAGCTTGGGAAATTTTAACAGAAGTTACCTAAAATAATCCCTAGGCCACCTAGGCAGCACTTCTATCCAAGTTAAATTAAGAACAATTAGCTTACATTTAGAAACTGATCACTGTTCAACGCATTGACAATATCTATCCCAGAGTCACTGTTTGGAGTTCAACTTGAAACATCTTTGATTTCAGAATCTATATTTATTCCTTCTTTGTATATTGCACAGCACAGGATTCAGTTTTACAGAATAAAACACAAGATTATTTTTAATGATATAAATCCTATGTTGATATGAGTGCTAATTATATAAAGAATGGGATTGTAACAAGGGTGCTCAAGAGGGTTTCTCAATTTGATGAGATTCCCCCAATTATAATAATGATTATTAACACTCTCGTAGCATCTACTACAGACCAGGTGCTTTACTAAGTGATTTACAAATATTATCTTATTTTATTCTCACAACAACTTTGGGAAATAGGTGCTGGTATTATCTCCATTTAACAGTTGAGAAAACTGAGGCAAACAGAGACTAAGTGACAACCTTGAAAGGTAGGTGCTATTATTATCCCCATTCCACAGTTGAGGAAACTGAGGAAAACAAAGACTAAATGACTTGCCTCAGGTCACATAGCTAGTAAGTATCTGAGCTGAGTTTTGAACTTAGGTGTTCTTGTCTCCAGGCCCAGTGTTCTAACCACTATACCACTAGCTGCCTCAGAATCTGGACAAGATTGCAAGCCCAGGAACTTCGTCAGAAAGGGTAACCTGCCATGAAGCTAGACATTATCTTTAGCATCTTGCTGGGAGGTGTCCCTTCCCACAAAAGTTGAAATCTCCTCTCCCATCTACATAAGGGGTTGGGATTGAGGACCATTATCCATTAACTATCTTTTCAAGTCACCTGGGAAAGCACAGTTCAGCTTTTCCAGTGTGCTCCCATGGTAACTCTATTAATACCCTAGTTTCTTGGGTCTCTTGAACTGGAAAAGTCTACTCTCAAATTTCTGGTCTCTAACCTGTATTCCAAAAGCTTTGGATAAGCACATGGAACTCCCATGAACCCCCTGCCCCACAGTTGCCATTACCAGTCCCTGCAGGGAGGAAAATTCTCAAATGCATGAATGAAAAGTATTTATTAAGCACTTACTATGTACCAAGCACTGTGCTACATACTATATTAAAGAGAGACAGTTCTGGCAGAAGCCCAGAAGATGACCCTGGCCGGCGCAGGGGCCTGGACACTGGGGCATTCAGAGGCCCGGACGAGGCCTGATCAACATGGCAGCAAGTTGACCCACCAACCACAAGAACCACTGCCAGGACTATCACTGAAGGGCTGGGATTGGACAGAGCAGAGTAAGAGTCAAATGCAGGGCCCCTGCCAGGGGCAACAGCTACTCCTGGGACTACCAATCCACAGCCTAGAAATTTAAAAAGCCCCTATTTGGACTTACAGGGACCAGGATGGCAGAGTGAACCCCAGCTGCTCTAATCCCCTGCTCTGACCCTGAAAACATAGTAATTATTGCCCCAGGGCAAAACTTTAAACAGTAAAGGCTTGGGAACCCTAGAGGAAGGGTGTGGCTACGGCCCTGCCTCAAAATGGGTAAAAAAAGCAGACTGCAAAGACAAAGACTTTGGAGTCCTACTATTGTGAGAGGGAGGAACTAAATTCAGAGGGAGACTGTGTTGACTCCACACCCACAGCTAAAGCCTCAACAGGGAACTGGTCTCAAGCACAGAAAGCATTCTTAGATGAGCTCAAAAAGAACTTTGAAAACCAAATTACAGAGATAGAAGATAAAATGAATAATTCCTTTAGAATCAAAATTGCAAAATTAGAAAAACATTACAATGAAGAAAACAGCTCCTTAAAAAGAAAAATGTGTTATATAGAACAGGAGCTCCAAAAACTAACCACGGAAAATAATTTGCTAAAAACTAGAATCAAGAATCAGTGAAACAAAACATCAAGAATGAAAAATTAGGGGTGGCTAGGTGGCACAGTGAGTAAAGCGCCGACCCCAGAGTCAGGAGCACCTGAGTTCAGTTCCGACCTCAGATACTTAACACCCACACGAAAAAACTAGCCATGTAACCTTGGGCAAGTTATTTAACCCCAATTGCCCTCCAAAAAGCAAAAAAAAAAAAAAAAAAGAATGAAAAATTAGAAAAAGAGGTAAAATATCTCAATGGAAAATAACTGAAAAACAGATCCAGGAGAGATAATCTGAGAATCATAAGCCTACCAGAAAATCATGATGAAAAAATGAGCCTGGACAACAACTTCCAAGAGCTCATCAAGGAAAACTTCACTGAGATACTAGAACCAGAGGGTAAAATAGAAATTGAGAGAATCCACTGGTCACCTCCTGAAAGAGATCCCAAATTGAAAAGTCCAAGAAATGTTGTGGCCAAACTCCAGAACTACCAGGTAAAGGAGAAAATACTACAATCAGACAGAAAGAAAGAGTTCAAATATCGAGGAACCACAGTGAGGATCGCACAGGATCTGGCAGCCTCTACACTGAAAGATCAGAGGAACTGGAATATAATTTTTCACAAGGCAAAAGAGCTTGGGTTACAACCAAGGATCACCTACTCAGTGAAACTGAACATATTCTTCCAGGCAAGGAGATGGTCATTCAATGATATAATGGATTTCCAGACCTTCCTGATGAAAAAGCTAGAGCTCAATGGAAAATTCAACCTCCAATTAAGAGACGCAAGCAAGACATAGAAAGGTTTTATCAAAGGTACTGCCTTGCCTGTTTTAGTTCTTCTGCTTGGTGGATCATGGTTCCTATTTGCATCAGGTGGACTGTCTGTTCTTCTCCTTCCCATCCCAAGAAACCTCCCATGCTCCTGCAGAGGGATTCAAGCTAAGTCAGAGGGAAAAAAAACAACTAGATATTTCTTTTCTTCTTCTGCTCCCCTAACCATTTTGTTTTCTGTCTCAGCTCTGGACCTCTTTTTGGAAGGGACATGGAAGGCAAAAAAAAGGTCAAAATTTTATATTTGAAGGAAGGTTCACTTTCTTTTTTTTATTTTTTTTTTTTAAGCAATCGGGGTTAAGTAACTTGCTCAAGGTTACACGGCCAGTTATTATTTCTGGGTGTGGTGCTGAGTATCTGAGCCCAGATTTGATCCAGGTCATCCCGACACTGGAGCCGGTGCTCTTACTCGCTGAGCCACCTGGCTGCCCCTAAGCAATTGGGGTTAAGTAACTTGCTCAAGGTTACACGGCCAGGTGTTTCTGGGTGGGTGCTAAGTGTCTGAGCCCGGGATTCGATCTCCAGGTCTTCTCAACACTGGAGCCAGTGCTCTTACTCGCTGTGCTACCTGGCCGCCCCGAAGGTTCACTTTCTAATGTAGGAGAGAAAAAGTATGTGGGGGGGAGGGCTGGCGGAATGTGAATTAATCATTAAAAAAACCAACAACAAGAAACTAAAGCAATAGAAATGTTTGGAATATTCAAGCACATACCCCCTCCCAAAAAAATTCAGAAGTGAACATAACAAAATCTGAATATTCATTTCTTGCACAGTTTGGATTTTCACCTTAAAAAGTCTTCTAATAGAAGACTTCCCTTCAACCCCTAATTTTATTTCAGCATTGTCCTGGATTCTCCCTACACATTCAGTCAGTTGCCAAATATTGCCATTTCTACTTTCACAACATTTCTCTCATCTATTCCTTCTTTTATCTTCCTTCACTTGTCTGATCACCACCATTCTCATCTCTTCCTTCACTCACCCAGTTAACATCTTAATTCAGGCCCTCATCATTTCTTTCCTGGATTATTGCAACAGCCTCCTAATTGCTTTCCTTGCCTCATCTTTCTTCATTTCAGTCCATTCTCCATATTGCCAAAGTAATTTTCCTTAAGCACCAAGTAAATCAATTAACTGAAGTGGTTCCTTAATGCCTCTAGGATCAAACATAAACTCTTTGTTTAACTTTTGAAGCCTTACACAACCTAATTTCCTTATATAATCTTTCCAGGATCACTGGATATTACTCTCCCTCCTATACAAGGTGATTCAGTCAAACTGGGCTTCATGCCTTTGCATTGGCCATCCCACCTACCTGGAAAGCACACTCTCTTTACCTCTGCCTCATAGAAACCCTCTCTTCCTTTAACATATAGCTCAGGCACCATCTTCTGCAACAAATCATTCCTGATTCCCTCAACTGCTAGTGCTTTCCCTTCCAAGCTACCTTGCATTTAACTACTTTGTGCATATTGTACTATTAACTTAATATTCATGATATATATATGTGTGTGTGTGTGTGTGTGTGTGTGTGTCCCTGTAGTCTCCCCCATTAGAATGTAAGTTCCTCATGAGTTGGGATTGCTTCATTCTTTGTACTTGTATCTCCAGCACCTACCACTGTGTCTGGATTAATAAACACCTGACAATTGAGTTCACGGGCTCAGCCCCTGATTTCTGTTGAATTTGGCCTTGATGTTTGCTCTCACAGGACACTCACTGTCTGGCTTTTCCATTTCCTCAAATTTCTATAGAGTGAAATGTCTTTGAAGCTTAAAATGCTTTATTTTAAAGAGCATACCTTTGATAATTAGTACTCTTGTTCAGTCATTTTAAAAGAAAAGACCTATTAAATGGGAAAGTATTTACTAACTCACATTCATAAAGCCTTTTAAGAGTTAGAAAGCCTGTTCCCCACAATAGCTCGGGGAGGTAGCACAAGTATTATCTATCATATTACAGATGGGGAAATCAAGGTGTATGAAAGTGAAATGACTCACCCATGGTTGCACAGCTTTTAATGTCAGAGTTAGAATGAAGAAGCAGATAGATTCTAGAGTCCAGATCCAACATGCTTACCACTGTTCTAGTCAGTCAGTCATTCTGTCAGTAAACATTTGTTAAGCACCAACTGTGTACCAAGCACATGGTGCTAAGCACTGGAGATATAAAGAAAGGCAATAACAAAACAAAACCACAAAGCCATCCCTGACTTCCGGGGACTAATGGGAGACACAATCATGTACAAGAGTCACACAGAATACAATGGAGATAATAGACAAGGGGAAGGCACTAGTGGTAAGGGGGATCAGGAATGACATCTTACAGATAGTGGGTTCTTAGTGAAATTTGAAGGAAGCCACAGAATCCAAGAGGCAGAGATGAGGAAGGAGACGATTCTAGGTTTGAAGGGCAACCAGTGAAAAATGTTTGGGTTCAAGGACTCAAGTCACCTCATTTCCAAAGCACTAAGTGGGGGAGGGAGAGTGATTGTTTTAGAAAATCAAGTCTAGTTTAGGAAAATTCAAACTGTTGAACAAATCAAAATTTAGAATTATGTCCACCACCACGCCTGCTCACCCCATCATCCATTCTTCATGAAGAATAGTCTATTGGGAGCTTTTCACAGAACATGTGACTGTCCATTCAACAAGATAAAGTTCTTTCTACAAAGGGTACTCCTTTCTTTCTCTTTTTCCATGATCCAGGGGCAAGTTGAGAAGTTCCCAAAGACGGACAGTTAAGTGCAGCATTTGATGGAGCACTGGCCGTGAAGTCAGGAGAGCCTGAGTTCAAATCCAGCCTAAGATACTAACTAGCTGTGTGACTCTGGGCAAGTCACTTAACCCCACTTGCCCCTCAAAAAAGTCCCAAAGTATAGTTAACTGTGTGTACAGAAGATAAGAAAAAATAGGGCAAAATCAATACAAATAAGAAAAAATTACCATTAGCAATCAAAAGGTTTCTAACTGCCACTCAGTTGCAGAAGACAAACTCTCCAGCAATCATAGCTCTATAGTTCTATACAGCTTTAAAGTTTGCCAAATGTATACCTTGTAACAGGCCTATGAAGTGGGTAGTACAAATATCCTTGTATCCATTCAATAGATGAGAAATCGGACGCTCAATCAACAAGGTTGCGTGATTTGTCACTTAGTCAAGTAAATGCCTTCAGAGGTAGACTTCAAGTCAGGGTCTCCAGCCTCTTTGCACTGTATTACCCAGGCTTAGGAGGAGGATATACTTTTCACATTCTTTCTGCCTCGTTCCACAGGTGGATGCCGTTCGAGTATATGTGAACAGTTCCTCCGAGGACCTCAAGTATCCTGTCCTCTTTGTGGTTCGCCAGCAAAAAGGGGTGCTGTCCTGGCAGGTGCCTCTACTCTTCCGAGGATTGTAAGTGATTATTCTTCCACAGAGGATGATGGTATTAAGTTTCCTCCACTGACTACTAGACCTCAGAATGGGCTTTGCTTCACTGCAAGGGAAAGTAAGATAGAATCATTGTGTTATTGTCACTTTATATATGCTAAGTACAAATCCATTGGGCATGCAGGGACCTAGAGAATACTGTATTTTCTGTCTGGCCAACTTAGATTTACATTCTGTTTGCTTTTCAGACATGCATAAAAGCTATGTGGTTCTATAGAACCTTGGAAGAAACTTTTTGTTTTCCAAAATGTTCTGTATCTCAAATGGGGGGTAATTCTCTGGATACACCAGTAAGGAGCTCCTGGGTCAGTGTCCCAAGTGCCTGCTGTTTGCAGGGCTCCATATAACTTGGTTGTTCTGGTGTATTATAGGTATAACCCAGCAAATGGCCAGATTAAATAGATATGAGCTTAATGTTCTGGACAGGCCTGAACAAGACTTGTGTTCCTAACTTCCCTAAATTTATTTTGTTAGAAGTCTTAACTCTCAAGACAGTCAGAAAGAGATCTTATGTTTCAGTCAGAAATGTAAAACCTAATGAAGAAAAAAATGTATTATTGGAAGAAGTAAAATTGGTTAGATTTTTTCTTACTGCCTGTTTACTGAATCTTATTGTTATTATTTTTCTTCCTCTTCTTCTCCCCCCGCCCCCCCATGGGGACAACAGGTACCAGAGAACCTATAACTACCAGGAAGTGAGCCGAACCTTGTGCCCTTCTGAACCCACCAATGAAACAAGACCTTCAGAGCAACTCATATTTATAGATGTAGCATCCATGGCTCCCCGGGGGGCCCAGTACAACCTGTTGGTTACCAAAATCAAGAGCTTCCAGCTTCAGTAAGCAGGATTCATTGTGGTCTTCCTCTCTTTCTCTGCCCGATCAATGTTGTGTATGAGTGTGTGTATGGACTTTAGTTTTGATTTTCATAGAAAAGCTTCCATTTTCTGAAAGAAAATCATCTTCTCATTAGCAACCTAAGACCCCACAGTTGGAGTCTCAGACTCCTGACAATAGGAACATAGTGGAAACCAAGTAAAATATTGAGGTCATCATGACTTGGAGTATATAGTTTATCTGTGTCTAAGACACCAGTGCTATTACAAATAAGATTACATGTCTGACGTGTTTTACAATCTGTCTTTGTTGCTTCCAAGTTAATTAGGTGAGAGATGGGGTGTAATTAGGGAGTATTTACTATTAGAATCCTAATAAGAGATTATTATAAAACATTTGCATGATTATATGAGATTTGTCACCTATAAATTTGGGTTTGCCAGGCAAACCCTACAGAGATTGTTTAATTCCTCCTATGTATTATTCAAGTAATTGCTACTAGTTGAATGGTTATAACAATTTAAACCAATTGCCTAGGTTTTCCCCAAGCTTAGTTAGCTGAGGTTTAAAGCATTTAGCTTAGGATCCACTCATTTATTGCCTTTTGTATAAAAATTGGGCAGCTGGGGGGTACAGTGGATAGAATACTGAGCCTGGAGTAAGAAAGATCTGAGTTTAAATCTGACCTCAGACATTTGCTAGCTATGGGAAAACCATTTAATCCCTATTTGTTTCAGGTCCTGTCTATAAAATGGAGACACACTGGAGAAGGAAATGGCAAACCACTCTACTGTCTTTGCCAAGAAAGACAAAGTCCATAGGGCCACGTAGAGTCAGACATGATTAAGTAACCAAACAATAACATAAAAATTTAATTCTTTGTTAAGAAACCTTAAAAATTATCTATTCACTCATCAATAACATCTCCATAGTAAATTTGTCAAGATAAAAATATAGAGGAATTTTAAAGGAAATATAAACAAGTACATGTTTTAGTGCCATGAAAGACAGAACAGCCTGAACCCTGTAGGTCAAGAGAAACAGCTGGCTTCCACCAACATCCAATCTGCAACGCTGACTTGCTTCAGACTACTCTTTCTTGGCTTCCTCCTGCTTCAAATTCTTCCCAGTTTGGGCCTTGATAATAACTTTGTTCTGGCTCTCTGGTCATGAAATTAGCTGGCAAGGCTACAGTTCCTCAGCTCTCTGGAAACTGCTTTTCCAGTCCTAAGGTGTGTTATGGGGGTCTGGGGTTTATGCAGACCCATTTTCCTTAGAGTTCAGTCATTCTCAGGATGCCTCTCTCTGAGCACCCTGGAGCTTCTCACCCTTTCAGAACCAAAATGCAAAAGGACTTTTCCCTATCTGGGTGCCAATACTCCATTTCCTAATTTTGAGCTTTAGCTTTGCCCATCTCACCCTTCCTCTGGATGATCTCCATGTTTTATCCCTTATTTGCATGCCCTATTACTTTTATGGATGGTTCCCTGAGGCAAATTTTACTAATTGCACTAATAGTCTAATATATTTGACTGCTTTGGTTCTTGATGGGTAAGTCACTTCTCATGCCTGTGTCAGACAAAATCCAGGCCTGCTGGTTTGCATGCATAGTTGGTGCCTCTGAGCTTTAGTCTCCATGTCCTCATCGTATGGCTTCTCATTCCGGACCAGTGGGCTCTCAGACTCTAAACTGGGAGTGGCTGTGGCACACTGGAAAGAATCCTGAGCCTGGAGTCAATGGAGCAAATCCTTGCTCTGCCATTTACTGCCTAAATGACCTTGGACAAGTCACAAGCTCCGTGGGCCTTGGTTTCTTCACCTGTAAAATAATGGAGTTGGATTAGATCATCTCCAGGTTCTCTTCCAGTTGTAAATCCTATGCACCTGTGCTGCTGGATGTGCTTCCCCATGAGCTCCCCTTCATTAGCTGGGTTGACAAACACACCCTAGATTCAACAGAAACTGAGGCCCTTTTCACGTTTTCAGAACAAAATCCTACACCTTCCCAGTACAAGTCAGAGTGTATGGGACCCTCCCCTCTGGGTGTGGATCCTAAAGACTAGATGTTGTTACAACATTAAAGATAATGAAACATGTCTGGGCATTCAGGGAAGCTGCATGTTCTCACTCCCAGTCTCTGGGCAGGGTCATTTCATCATAGGTTAATTAGGTACCTTTTTTTTTGCTAGATAATAACTGTTAAAAATTAATGCTTAACTCTCTCAGGAAAACTTTTACATTCTCCCACTTACACTTTTAAAAATCTAAGAACCCTCAGCCCTGGGTTTGTCCATGGCCTCACCACAAGCCCCTAACACATCTTCTCTGGCTAATGCTTTAAAACCTAGTCTCTTGATGTTAATAAGTGCTCAGTTCTACCTAGCTAGCTGTGATCTTAGAATCCCAGAATTTACAAGTGGAAAGGACCTTTAGGGTCATCTGGTATATTCTGCAGATGAAGAAGTTGATCTTCCCCAATTAAGAACATGTTTGCTTATTCCAGAAATAGAAAAGGACATATTTCTTTGCTCTTACTCTGTGCAGAACCATACTTTTTTTTTTTAACTGGGAGAAGTTTCCTTTGGCATTTATGCCATCCCAAAACCCTCACCAAGGGTCCCTTGGTCCACATGGTCCTCTCCTCTGCTGCTTTATAGATTTTATATTCAACAAAATCTTAGGAGCATACATATTATTTCAGAGCTTCCCAGTTAGGAAAATGTCTACCATTTAGGCAGAAATGTGTCTTTCTGTTCTAATATTATTTTGTGTTTATCTTTAACCTCTAGCTTCTTTGGTAGTTGAGGTGAAAATCAATTTACTAGAAACATAAGGGTGAAAAAGAAATTAATAGAGTCTGTTAGAGTGTTAGAGTTACAGACAAGTCCTGGGAGGGCAGGTTGGGGAAGGAACAAATCTTTCATTGGAACTTCCTTCAGCCCTTGAGGAGGTGGGTTCTACTGGATAGTTTCAGTCCTCTCCTAAAAAGTTTCTGTGGGGATTGGGAGCCCTCCTCCATCCTTCCTTTCTCTGATGGAGCTCAGCCCCACTTTTCCTTTTCTTTCTCTAGTTGTCCCATGCCTCCAACTCTGCAGCTGGGCTCTCAAAGCTTCCTTTATCACTTTGAGTCTCTTTCTCACAGATTTTGTGTCTCTTTAAGAACTCCAGGTCATGACTCAAATCCATCTCCCTCAAAGATGGCATAGTCTCAAATCCCTCTCTAGGGTGAGGGAAATGCTTGTCCCTCTGAACGACAAAACCCAAGATGTCAGTCAGTTCTCAAACCACTATGCATCTCCTAGCAGCATATTTTCTTTTTTTTTGTCTATTAATTTGTTAATTTACTTTGAGTTTACAAGATTCAGTTCCCCAGTTCTTTTAGTTTCAAATTTTCTCCCCCTCCTTCCCCTCCCCCCCCATGGCAGAATACTATCAGGTATAGGATCTGCAGATACTTTCACATTAGACATTGGTCAGGTTATAAAAAAGGATTGTATCGGATGGAATGTACAATGGGAAAGAGGAACCTAGCAGCATATTTTCTCCAGCTCGATCCTAGCCAGAGACTTCTTAAAAGGTTCATCCATTTCCCCCCCTTCCTCTAGAGTGTTCCAGATGTATTTGAACAAAGGAGTTTTAGTCATACCTCTTGGCATTTTAGCACAGTGCATTCATAATATACATACAGTAGGAGCTCGATATATATTTGTTTCATGAACTCATATAAAGGAAAAAATAACAGAAAATGTCCTATGGTTGAAGTACAACCTAATCACAAGTGTTTCCCATGTCCTATGTGGATGAACATTTAGTATCTATTGACTTTGGAAAAAGGAAAAACAAAGATCTTAGATGAGGGAGCTAAAAGGAAGGAGATGTGATGTTTCTATCTCTGCCTCTCTAGAAAGTTCTTCTGCTGGAGGAAAGAGAAGCCAAGAACTAAGAGAAAAACTAGCAGAGTTTGGATTCTGTTTCTTGGGCAAATCTTTCTTTCTGGGCATCAGAAAACTGAGGTGGCCATGCTGAGCTTCCTTCCAGCTCAAGATACTAGGATTCTGTGCTGTCAGCCCCAAAATAGAATTAAGGATAAATTGCCAAGAGGGACTTTTGATCCAGAGTAAAGCAGATGAGTCACAAGAGCCCATTATTACTCTTACTGAAGTCGCCTAAAAGAAAGTAAAGCATAGCAATGATAGTTAAGTGATTGGGAAGAAAGACAATCAGCAAGCATTTATCAAGGACCTACTATGTGCCAAGCATTGTGCTAGGAGCTGGGTATACAAAGACAGAATAAAGTGGTCCCTTCCCTCAAGGAGCTTACAAACTGTCAAGAGAGGCTGTGGAGTGTAACGGCCAAAGAACCGGTCTCAGAGCCTCCATTCAAGTTCTGTCTCCACCACACGCTGGCTATGTGGTTCTGAGCAAGTTGCCTTCTCAGTACTTAGGCAGCTTCCTCCTTTTTAGAAATACAATAGAATACACATAGTAAAAATACACATAGAAATATCTGAGTGAAGAAGAGAAAAAGGAAGAAAGAGAATAGGTAGGATAGGAGAATTGGACTGTAAGAGCTAAAAAAAAAGACATCAAAAAACACTCAGATATCGTCATACTTCAACCTTTACCTAAACATTCTCTCCTAACCATAGTGTTGCAGAAGCAGCATCCTGGAAATTTTTCCAATAGTAGCAGTTGTAACAGCAACTACACTGGCATATGCAGGATGGCTGCTAGCTCAGGTTCTTAGACCTGCTTTACTAGGAAAGATAGATGTTTAAGGGGTCAACAATCTTTTTTTTAATCATATTTACTAGTTCAGGGGAAAAGTCAGCACCCTGAACTACAGAGAAAATACAAACAGAGAAATAAACACCAACGGACAGGGCTCTGACTTCCAGAATCAACTATACACTTTGCATACATCCCTGGATCAAGAGAGCTTTTACATCTGAGCAGTCAAGGAGGTCTAAACATACTGCCACTCAGAATCTTGATCAGGGAATCACAAGATCCTCCTCATAAGTGAGCCCCCAAAGCAAAATACCAACTCAGAGTATATATATGCTTCTCAGAACCAGAAGGCATCATAACCCTCCTGACTCAGTGCCTAATTAGAAATTAGCAAAAGGTGTGAAAGCCTTACTAAGCAAGGCTCTTCTAAGCAAGCTTCCCTTAATGGGCTCCACATGAGGTTATTGGACTCTCACTAAGGTCCACAGAATTACTTGACATTAATTGTGTGACCCTAGGAAAGTCACTTAGCCTCTGTTTGCCCATGTTCCCTCAACTATAAAATGGGAATAATAATAACACCTACCTTGCAGGGCTGTTGTGCTGATCAAATGAGATAATATCTGTAGAGGTGGCTAGGTAGTACAATGAATAGAGCACTGGTCCTGGAGTCAGGAGGACCTGAATTCAAATCCAGCCTCAGACACTTAACACTTACTAGCCATAGACATGTGACCTTGGTAAGTCACTTAACCCCAATTGTCCTGCCTTCCCCCCTCCAAAAAGCAAAAAAAAAAAAAAAGAGAGAGAGAGAGTATCTGTAAATGTTGCTAGCACAGTACATGGTCCTGTGCTCAGTCATTTTCAGTCATATCTGATTCTTTATGACCCCCATTTGAGGTTTTCTTGGCAAAAACCCTGGAGTAGTTTGTCATTTCCTTCTACAACTCATTTTACAGATGAGGAAACTGAGGCAAATAGGATTAAGTGACTTGCCCAGGGTCATACAGCTTGTGAGTGTCTGAGATCAGATTTGAATTCAGGAAGAAGAGTCCTCCTGACTCCAGGCCCAGGGCTTTATCCACTGTGCCATCTACACAGTGGGTGCTTAATAAATGTTTATTCTATTCCCTCCTCCCTAAGATTACATTGCTAATTAGGAGTAGAGCAGGGTAATACTTAGATCTCCTGAGTTACCTAGGACTCATTCCCCTTCACACTGATTCCTTTCTGTCTTGTTCCTGGTGATAAAGTGTCTCAGGCTCAGAAATGCCCATCACAATAGTTAAAAATGGTTCTCTGGTTTTAAACTGAGGTTTACAGCCTCTATTGAAAAGTTGAAAGGATAATGACCTATCATCATAGGTTTGTGGATAGAGTGCTGGGCCTGGAGTCAGGAAGATCTGAATTCAAATACAGATGCATTTACTAGCTGTGATTTGAGGCAAGTCATATAACCTCTGTTTGCCTCAGTTTCCTGAGCTGTAAAATGGGAATAATAAAAGCACCTCTGTCCCAGAGTTGTTATGAGTATCAAATGAGATAATATTTTTAGAGTGTTTAGCACAGTGTCTGGCACAGAGAAGATGCTTATTAAATGCTTGCTTCCTTCCTCCCTCTTCTACCTCTAGAAACAATGACGTTAGTGTCTTGTCTGAGCTATCACCTACTAATGTTAGTTGCTTAGGGAAACGTATTTCATGGACTCATAAGTTTGAAGCTAGAAGAGCTTTTCAGGGTCATATGATCTAACCTCCCCATTTGACAGATGAGAAAATGAAGGACTAGAGAGAGTAGTTGAGTAATTTTCCCAGAGTCAGTCAACAAGCATTCCTTAAACAGGAAACATCAAAATATGAAAAAACCAACAGGTATATGGGAGCCAGGGGAGAAAGAAAAAGTTTTTAGAGATGGGGCAGGGGGAGAGGGGAGAAGAGGGGGGAAAGGGAAGATATAAAGAAAGGCAAAAACATGGCCCATGCTCTCAAGGGGCTCACATTCTAATGGAAGAGACAGCATGCCAAAAAAAAATAAATATAATCTCTATGCAGTGTAAATGAAAAGTAATATCAGAAGGAAGGCACTAGGAACTGGGCGAGGGGAGGGGGGGAATTGAGGGAAGAGGGGAACATTGCATGGACCAGAAAAGGCCTCTTGCAGAATTTAGGATTTGAGCTGAGTCTTGAAAGAAGCCAGGGAAACCAGGATGGGGAAGGGAGGAGAGAGAATGTTCTAGCCAGGAGGAGACAGCAGTGAGAACTCATGGAGTTATGTCATGTGCAAGGAATGTCAAAAAGGCCATTATTACTGGGTCATTGAGGGGGTGAGGGGAATGAAGGATGAGAAGATGGGAAAGGTAGAGAAGGGATGGGTCATGAAGGCTTTAAAAACCAAATCAAGTTTTATCTACGTGATCCTGAAGAGAGCCATTGGAGTCCATTGAGTTGTGTTTGCCCTTCATTTTCAAAGAGGACCATGGCATCAGGGAAATGATGACATGACTTGTAGTTGACTTTGGTTTGAGTGAGGGAGGGCTGTGCAAGGTCACCAGCCTCACTTTCTCCTCCTGAGCCATCTGGGTCTAGTGGCCAGATATTCATCAGGAAGACTGGAAATGTCCCAGGATGTAATGGGAGACCCTGGCCCTTTTAGGCTAAGGCCTTCTCAGGTTCTCATTTTGGTTTTCCTGCCTCAAGTCTCTCCCCAAGACAGTTCATTCTCCACTCAGCTGCCAAAATGATCTTCCTAAAGTACAAGTCTGACCATGGCACCCTCTCCCCTCCTGATGCCATGGTCCTCGTCAAAAAAAAAGGAGAAATACAACCTGTGAGTAGACCAAGCTACCTGAATGGGAACCAATCTAGTTGGATAACTTAGCTCATTCTCTCCCTCTCCCTCTCCCTCTCCTTCTCCTTCTCCTCTCCAAAGGAAAGCAAATTTTGATGGCCAGAAGCTGCCCACTTAACTTGGGATTTACTGGCTAGATTTCTTTCTTTCTTTCTTAAGCCACCATTTTTTGCTTTGTACCAAGCTGCCTCTTAATAAGCTAGTAGTATTGTTTAATAGGTTAGACACTAGAAAAAATCTGGCTCATTCATTACGGATTTTGACTGATAGCCTAGCCTTCCTTTGCTCTCCTTCTTCATCCTTACCTGCTCCCAAACTAGCCATAATATGTAACTATGGAAAGAGAATTGAACATTTTATATTTCTCTAAATCAAAAAAAAAACTTATATGGACTCTTCATGATATTTTTCCCCTAACAATGGACCTTGTTATCAAAGAGATTTCCTATCACTATTGTAGTGAGATGTGAGGAATGGGAAATGTTTACATAATGCCATCTGCCAAAATAATCAATTTATAGTTTACGTATTATCACAATCTGCATTGGAGGACAGAAATGGGGTGGTCTTAAGGAAAACAACATATTTCCTGGATTTATGCATGTCATGCTTAGGAAAATAATGGAGAAAAGTGGAACTTCATAATTATATATGTATGTTCACACAGAGAAATAATTGGAAATCAAAGGCTGTCAAGCAAAGCTTTAGAAAACAAGTTTCTGGCCAAGAAAAAACTGCTCCCGGAAATACCAGGGTGATTCAGGCTTGCCAAGAAAATCAGTTTCTCCATCATTCCTAGGGCCTGACAAAGGGCAGTTAAGAGTACTCTGTTGCCTGGGTAACACCTGATGAAATTACTAACATTAACAACTTTGTTAAAAGGGCAGTGGTCAGGTGGTTGAGCTGAGTACTCCCAGGAAAAGGCAATCCTAGAGGTTTGCTGAACTCCTGCCATGTAAACACATGGATCAGATATACAAAATGAACCTTAATGTGGACTTTATTTCCTTTTCATGACAAAAGACCAAAACTCCCAATTGCAGTTCATGGTAACTGATGAAGGGGATTTTTGACTAAAGAAAAGGAATAAGAAAATAATTCCATTATTTGCAAGCCAGTTCTAAGAAATGAAGCAAATGTGACTCAATCTACTACTAATTAAAAAAAAGTGTCACCATCCTTAAAAATAATGCTTGATTTCTTTTCATTCCTAACTTCACTTCCAAAAACAAAAATCTCATACTCAGGTTTCTCTACTATACCCTATAGTATGTAGTATACTATATACTACTATATAACTACATAGTTAAAGAATGTTTCATTTAAACATTTTAATTTCTACCAAAGTCCACAAAGTCCTGTGATATGGAGGACATATGGAGGATTCTTGAAAGCAGTGTCACCAGAAAAGCCCTATCAGGTTCTACCAGGCTGAAAAGGCTTTGGGTTGAGTCTTAGAATCAGAATCACAGAATTTCACAGTTGTAAGGAACCTTACCAGTCATCTAGTCCATTTCATACCCAAGAGGCACCCCCACTATAACACAACTATATAGTGGTTATCCAAGCCTTTGATCAAAGACTTCCAATGAGAGGAAATACACCCCTTCTTAAGGCAGCCCATCCCACTTTTAGATACCTCTAATCATTATAGTGTTTCTCCTGATATTAAACTAAACGTCCCCTTTTGAAACGTTCATCCATAGCTCCTAGTTTTACCCTCTGAGGCTAAAAAGAAGTCCAAGCCTTCTTCCACATGATAGTCCTTCAAATAAACACTTGCAAGATAGCTCTCCTGCCCTGCCTCTTTAAATCTTCTTTTCTCCAGGCTTTCAATTCCCACTTCCTTCAACCAATCACTTCATGTGGCGTGGACCCACAGATGCCTTCTATCTTGATTGCCCTTCTCTGGAACTTCTCCATCTTACTCTAAAACATGGTTCCCAGAATTGAACACAACACTACAGAGATCATCAGACCAGGGCAGAGTATTATAGCTGGACTATCTGTTGTTGAGGCATTTCAGTCATGTCCTGCTCTTTGTGGCCCCATTTGGAGTTTTCTTGGCAAAGATACTGGAATAGTTTGCTATTTCCTTCTCCAGCTCATTTTACAGATGAGGAAACTGAGGAAAATGGGGCTAAGCGACTTGCCCAAGATCACATAGATAGTAAGGGTCAGAGTCTGGATTTGAACTCAGGAAGATGGGTCTTCCTGATTCCAGACCCAGTGCTGTATCCACTGTGCCACCAAGCTGTCTCAGCTACTGCAGCCTAAAATTACGTTAGCTTTATGGATCTGATCACATCACTGACTCACAAAATCCTTTTCAACAAACTACTTTCTAGACATCCTTCCTCCCCATCTTATGCTTGTGAAGTCAGTCTTTTGTACCCGAGTGTAAAACTTTATATTTACCCCTATTACATCTCATCCTATTAGATTTAACTTACTGTTGTTCTCTCTTCTTCTTCTGAGGTGCCTTTGGGTCCTGACTCTGTCATCCTGCATGTCGGCTTTCCTTGGTTTTATGTCCCTTGAAAACCTGATAAGGATGCTGTCTGTAGCTTTATTCATATTATTGATGAAAATGTTGGATAGAACAGGGCCAGGGCAGCTAGGTGGCATAGTGAATAGAGCACCAGCCCTGGCGTCAGGAGGACCTGAGTTCAAATCCAGCCTCAGACACTTAACACAAAACTAGCCATGGCCACGTGACCTTGGGCAAGTCACTTAACCCCAATTGCCCTACCATCCCCGCTCCAAAAAAAAAAAGAACATGGCCAAATACAGATCCTAGGGCAGTCCTCTAGAGACTTCCTTTTGAGCTGACATCAAGCCTTTAATATCTGCCTACCCTCTGAGTTTGACCATTGAACTAATTCCAAAGTACAGTGATCTATTTGTACTACCATCTAGCCTCTATCTCTGCACTCTTCCCAAGAATAGAATGAAATACTTTCTCTCCTGAATACCTTGCTGAAGTTCATTTGTGTCTAAAGCATTTCCCCTGATTTACCAGTTTAGTAACTGTCACGAAAGGAAATAAGGCTAGTCTGGCGTGGCCTGTTCTCTTTTTTTCTCTCTTTCATTATTTCCCTTGACATTCTTGACCTTTTATTCCTCTAAATGAATCTTGTTATGATTTTCTCTAGTTCTAACAACTCTTTGGTTTCTTTAAGAAGGCCGACATAATACCAGTGGCCAGAGAGCTGGTCTCAGGGTAGGAAGACACAGGTTCAAGTCCTGCATGTGGGTATATGCTGACTTTGGGACCATGGAGAGTCATGTAAACTCTCAGGACCCCAGGCATCTCTCTAACTTGTGAAACGACTGCTGATCTACATCAATAAAGGCAGTTTCCTCCCTGGGAGATTACTACGTAAATAAAATTACAAGTCCATAAAAAAAGTACCTTGGTAATTTGATTGGTAAAACACCATCTCTATAAATTAATTAAGTTATAGTGCCCCCTCTGGGAGTATGTTCCTGACTCTACATTCATAGACTGCCAGTTGGGTCCTTAGGAAGGCAACTACCTCAGTAGTAGTAAGTAGTAATAAGTATTCTTCTAGGGTATTTTGTGGGTCTGCTTTCCTAAAACTAGAGCTCACAACCTCCACCATTATGCTTTAATATCCAGCCAGCAGATACAATTAACCCAAAGTGAAGCATTTACCGGGACAATGTCCCAAGAACAGTAGTTATAAAGCATTCCTTTCATAAACCTGCAGCATGCAGCATGCTGCATGAATGGAAGAGTGGGCAGAGATATAACATACGTTGGTAACATTGGCACACATCTAGAGAACACATGTGACCAAGACAACTCACACCTTTTGTCACTACAGATTCCCCACGTCTTTTTTCTTTTACTAGTGTTTTCTCCCTTGGGCTCCTTGGGCCTACTTCTCCCTACATCTTGACTCCTGACTACCAGGGCTCTCTTGAATCTGTGGCTGACTCTCTTCTTAGCTGCTAAGGGTCACTTATTAGAGACACTTTCGGCTCTCTCTCTCTCTCTCTCTCTCTCTCTCTCTCTCTCTCTCTCTCTCTCTCTCTCTCTCTCTCTCTCTCTCTCTCTCTCTGTCTTTCTCTCTCTCCCCTTTCGTCACTCATGTCTTGTTTCAATGTCCTTTCCCCACAGAAAGGGACATAGATCACATTCCACAAACCTGCCTCCTACCTTGACTGTTCTGGAAAGCTTTCTTTTTAAGGTCCTCCAGTGGAGTGGCCAATCTTCAGCCAATCAATGACAGGCTAACCCTCTAATTGTATCAGGGAGAACTAAGTAACACAACATGTCCTTAAAATTCATTTAACTCATTAATACCTTGTTTATCTAACATCTATCTGCCATTTAATTCCTGTGATAACATCAAATGGTCAGAGGGAGGCAAAGAACCAGCATTCCTTAATAGATTCTCCTTTTTTCCCACACTCCAGTTAGACATTTACTGTCCCCAGCAAATCAACTAGGCTTTTTTGGCACATACATCTACATTCCCAATTATGAATAGTTCTCTAAATGACTTGGGGAGGCTCAAGCATTATTCTTTTGAGTACCTTCCTCTGTGCCTTATATTAAAGAGCTTCAGCAAAATCCATGAGGCACAGTTCTTGGACAATCTGGAAAGAACATGCTTTCATGAGAGAAAAGGCCTACCATTGGTGGTGGACCAGGAATTACACACCCCAAATTCATGGCTATACAATTTAATAAATTGACATCACTTTACAAAATTCTCATAGGTTACCACCTGCCTTAGTGTTCACAAAGGCCAAAGATAATAACGAAAAGAAAAGGGAAAACAAAATCGAGCTTTACTCCTCTGAGGGAGTCTGGTGATAAGATGGCTCCCAATAGAGATAAAGGACCTGGGGTTCAGGAAAAGTTATCCCTTCATTTTCAGGTGAGCAATCAAACTGTCCAGGATGGAAATTCTTCTGCATCACTATAACACAGAGGGAATTTCAGGTATAGGTACACACACAAAAACTCCAGTGAGTCCCTGAAATACATAGGGTACCTAAAACTTCCCCAAGGCATCTCTGTATCACATAGGACAACACAAATGGAGATCCAAACTCACTCCTCAATAGGACAGCCAGCTTGTTTAAAAAGGAATAAAACAAACTCAGAAAACTGTCAAAGAAGTGAAACTCCCAAAAGGGGACTACGTGTTGTTGATTCCTCAGAGTTTCTGACCCTAGGTCAAACCAAACTTATCTTATAGACCTGTCCTTATAGACATTCCATAGGATCTCAGACAAGTTGTCTGGACTCACACCACAATAAAGTGAGCAGTGTATGTCTACTCAAATATTTTAAAAAAAAAAGTTATACAGTGACTTCTTCCCGTATTCCTAAACTGAATTCAATTTTCAGTGTTTAAGGCACTACTAAATTTAAAATTTAGTAATCCTTCTGCCTTTCATACGTTCACAGTTACACAGAAACTACTCTTATATGGGGTCACATATCCTCCTAGTCACCTGGGCCTATATCCTGCATATTATCCAGGACTCCTCACTCTCTCTCACCCTGCCCATGGCCAAGCCTTGTCAATTGTGCCTTCACAACATCTTTTGTATACACTCCCTTTTCTCCTATAACATTGCTGCCTGGTACACCTCATACCTTGATTATTGCAGTAGCCTTCAAATCTCTTCCCATTCCAGTCTATCCTCCATTCAGCTGTCAAATTAGTTTTCCTAAAGCATAGGCCTGACCATGTCGTCCCTTTCCCAGTCTCACCCCACCTCCAATTAGGTAAATCTCAGTGGTTTCCTCTCATCCCTAGGATTAAATATAAAATTCTCTGCTTGGCAGTCAAAGTTCCTCATGACGTGGCTCCCTCCCACCACATACTCTGTGATCCAGTGACACTGGCCTCTTTGCTGTTTCTTGGAATAAGACACTCCATCTCCTGACACGGGGCATTTCCATTGGCTGTCCCCCATGCCTGGGATTCTCTTCCTCCTCATCTCTCTTTCCTGCTTCCATGATTACCTTCAAGTCTCAGTAAAAACCCCGCCTTCTACAAGAAGCCTTTCCCATTTATCTTAATTCTAGAACCTTCCCTCAGTTGTTTATCTCCAATTTATCCTATCTATATCTTGTTTGTACATAGTTGTTTGTCTCCCCCATTAGACTGGGATCTCCTTAAGATCAGGGACTCATTTCTTCTTTTTTTATATCTTCCATGCTTATCACAGTGCCTGGCACATAGAAGGAACATAACAAATGCTTCTTGACTTGACTTGGTACGCCATCATGGAGGGAGGATGCCATTACCTAGCTATGGACTTGAGATGTATTTGTTACTTGCCGGTTGAACATCTGGACTTGTCTCTAGCAAATCCCTAAGGTTTATTGTTATTCAGTTTATTGTTATGAGCTACATTTGCCTCCTAGGTCCGAGGAACTTCTAGGACAAAATACATCTCCTCCACCTGGCATTTAAGGCCTTTCATAATTCATGTGCCATCTTACGTTTCCAGATCCATTTCATATCATTACTTTTCATGGAATCTGTATTCTAGCTAAACTTGCCTACTGTTTCCAGGTCTTGGTGTGCCATCTCCTCTCTCCATGCCTTTGCTCAGGCTTTCTCTCAGCCTTAGAATGCACTCCATTCTCATCCTACCCCATCTCAGAATCATTAGATTGCTTCAAAACTCAGGCTCAGATGCCTCCAGCTATGGGAAGCCCTGCCCAATAACCCCAGTTGAAAGTACTCTCTTCTGAAATAATTTTGTATTCATTTATTATTTTTTATATTATTTATCATTCATTTGTATTTACTCTTATTTCCCCCTCTCCTAGAATCTAATTTCTGTGAGGTTATATAGTTTTGTTTTTGTTTTGGTATCACTACTGGCTTAC
The DNA here is from genome assembly GCF_028583685.1 of Petaurus breviceps papuanus. Taxonomy (NCBI): domain Eukaryota; kingdom Metazoa; phylum Chordata; class Mammalia; order Diprotodontia; family Petauridae; genus Petaurus; species Petaurus breviceps. Next base: position 9,896,662 of record NW_027187347.1, read on the forward strand.
ACAATATCTTGTACAGAGTAAGTGCTTAACAAATGTTTATTGGATTGAATTCCATACACACATCCACATGAATTGTCTGTCATCATCATCTACCTTAGCAAGAGGGCTAAACTAGCCATTTCTAAAATTTTGGGGAGAGGTGAGGAATATCAAGGTGCTCCACCTTTATTGCCAAAGAATCCCAAGGCAAAAGTGATGGGAAGCCTTTGTACATGGGCTGTACACGTAGTAGTGATCACTGTTATGATTTACATAGGGAAGGAATAAGCATTTATTAAATCCCTTCTATGTGCCAGACACTGTGCAATTATCTCATTAGATCTATGCTAAAACCCTACAACATTGGCGCTTTATTATCTCCATTTACAGTTGAGGAAACTGAGGCAGACAAAGGTAAAGTAACCTTCCCAGGGTCATGTAGCTAGTAAGTGACAGCATTTGGATTGGAACACAGGTGTTCCTGACTTCAGGCTCAACACTCTATCCACTGAATCACGTTTATTATTTTATTATATATTATTCCCTGGATACTTTAAAGGACATAAAAATGCTGTCTTATCTGACCCCTGCCCATATGGTCTGGAGAACTGAAGCAACTAGGGCAAAATGATCTATGTATAAACACCAAAAAATGATGTTTTATTTTCCATCGTTATAGTTTAAAGTGATTGTAAATTCAACCCTACTTACTTATGTTTCTCTCTTTCTCCCTTTCCCTGTTCTGTTTCTCAGGACAAATGTTGCCTTTCGCTTCACTGCCAGCCCCTCTCAACCTCAGGTAAGGTTACATTTCTGAAGGATACTTATTATTCATCTAGTGTTGCAAATTGAGAAAGCTATATATAATGTCAGAGAGAAATCAACGTGTGCTTTATTCACTTTCCAGAATTTTGCCCAGAGAATTTAACCTTACTTCTTAAACTAATATAAAGTAGAAGAAATGGTACTTATTTGCAGGAGTATTATGACCATTATACTGTGCCCTCTCCTGAACCCAGGCATATGTTTTAGATCAGGTTTAGTCCTGGGAGGAGCCTTACTCTAATTATAGACATTAGACTCCCTTTTCTCATACTCTTTGGCTCATTAAATCCCCTAATCAGGTGGACTTGGGGGAAATTATTTAAGAGTTAGATAACTTGCATGTAAATCTTCCCAAAACCAGAAATACTTAATATACAATATTAATCAGATACGGGAGAGATGATTAGTTCTTTTATATAATAATCTCATTTCTCATTAACAGAATGATTAAAATAAAAATCAATAACAACTTAGAACTACTGTTATAATTTTCTGGGACACTGATATTTAAACTTCATCGGGGACATAGAACCATCCGTATTGCTAGTTAGGTATTTTCTATTTCACCCCTGCTTGGCACTGCCCTTACATCTCTTGATAAAACAGTCCTCTTATTAGACAATCTCTCAGATTGTAGAATCTTCCCTTGCCACCAGCAAGCTACAACTGATGGGACCACGGTCTCCTAGCCTTTCAAACTTGCAAGATCCCTTCCAAACCTGGACACATCCATTTTGGGGTACTCATTTGAAAGGCAGCCTGGCATCCACTCAAAATCTCACCTTGTTAAGACTTGACCTCATGGTTTCTCAGGGAGTTGGGCAAATTGCCCCTTATCCCATATGACTCTTGGGAAATAGTTCAAAACAACCTACATACTTGGCAACCAGAAAGGAAGAAATTGTCTAAAATAGCTAAAGCTCAAGAAACGAATGTATAAGCCCCCAATTTTGTAGTGTGACACATTTTAAAACAAATTGGTATGATACAGTAGAAAGTGTTTGATAGTTATTTGTGTCTTTCCTAGTAAATAACTTACCCTCTTCTCTGTGGAGTTTTCCAAATGATATGATACAAAACCCTTTTGTTCTGCAGATCTCAAATTAGGGATTCTACATGAATATTGTAATATTAATGCTTTTCTTCCAAAATGTCAATTGTGAAATCATATGTATGTCTGAAAAATACTTACAGCGTTTATGTGTTCTATCAATATAATTTAAGCCCAAAGAGTTCTACAGTCAAATTAAGGAGTCAGGATGATAGGAAATAAGATGGGCACATACATCAATTTCAGTAAGGTCTGATCATGGAAACAGCTTCCTTCCCATCTCTAGAAGTTCCAAGGGGGCATGTGCCAATCATAGTGAAATAGGCTAATCCTTGTAGGTAAAAACATCTGGCTGATGTGAGTGCAGAGGCAAGGAATCAATAGCAAACCTTTAAAGGAAAAACCTGATATTTTGATAGTTTCCAAGTTTGCAGTTTCCTTGTTTATGAAGCAATAGTCTTTCTCTGTTATGATTTCTTATTACTCCTAGGATAATTAAACTCTAATTTGTATTCATCTCATCTTGTATCTGACATTTTATAAATCTAATACTTTTTAATAGTGGGTTTATCTGCATCTAGTAGTGTGTGGGTAGAATGTGAAGGGTGTGCAGAGGAATTAGTTATTTTCATTTGTATGTTTTCCACTTTAGCGGTGGAGCAGTGTTCCATGTTCCCAACTCCTCTCCCAAGTGTGACATTCTCTTCAGGAAAAACCCTTAGCTTTCTCCCTTGAAGGGAGAAAGTTTCTTTGACATGCACAGAAAGAAGAAGAAACTGATAGTACCTGAAGCAACTGACCTCAATAAAACTAATCTAGCCCTTCCTCCATAGAATCTACTATAAAGCTCAGTTGTGCCCGTGTTTCTTTTGGTCAGACTCTACTCAGTTGTTCTTTATGTTTAAGAAGTTATAACATATGAATCAGTAAAATATCTTTTCAATCTGTCTCTAAACCCCTATGCTGGAAATGTTCCCAACAGTTATTAAAACTATACCTCTCTTCCTAGATACCCAGCCACCCATTTGCACCCCTTCCACCAGGACATACATAAATCAGTGCAGTAATAACCACCATATGGTCTTAGCCAGTTTCTTTTAAAGGAAGTGGTAAACAGAAAGCTAACAGACTTTAATTAACAAGGATTGATAAAAACAGATTAAACTCTCCCTAGAGATGATAAAAAGAAGAGGCAGAGAGGATGAAAGTTTTGTCTGTCTCTACACGGGCACAGCAGTTGCCATCTGGCTTACACTCAGCCCAAATGACACACAAGCAGCATTTTTTGTTCTCTTAACTGCTTTTAATTTTGTGGTTTAAGCTCCTTAATCACAGAGGCTGTGGCACGGACAGGAAGTAAACCCAGGCTCCTGCTTTTTGTTAAAATGGTGCTGAAGCCTCTCTGGTAGAGGAGGTCATGACAGGAATGGACAGCAAGCAGCCCCTGCCTCCCCACACCATCACATTTCCCTGGTGCTGGAACTTCCTGGTATTATTCTGCTACAACTTCTCAGGCCCCTCCTGAGGTTTCAGCTCTCCTTTCTCCTTTAGGATGAGAAAATGGGAGTCTTCTCTTTCAGACACAGTCACAGCCCTTAGGCACTCCATTAGTTAGACAGTGAGTAACTTAGGTTTGCCAGCAGACACCCATCCTTCAATATCTCTCCACATATACAAGTGCTTTATTTACTGATTTGTAGTAGTTTTGCTAGTTTCTTCCTAACAACTGTTTTCAAGATACAGAGATTTTTCAATTTTAAATATTCAAAAAAATCAAAACTGAAAGCATTTTAATTAATTTATCACAGCACCAACAAAAATGCTTTTGTGTCAGTGGTTTGAACCTAATTGAATATAGTTCTTGTTTTTTGCCATATTGAATTCCTGGAAATTTAGTTAAAAGACAGATGATATTTTACCATACAAACAAAGTTATAATTGTAGGTTGAATTCCTAAAGACCTGATTTTAAGTAAATCATAAATACAGCATAAAAGCAAAGATACAGCTTTGAATGTCTGCATTCATTGTCTGAGGAAACCTTGGTTAAGAAGGGCCTAGGTTATTTTTGAGGGGTCTCACCATTTACTTGACTTAATTGACTGGATTATAAAATAAGCTATTTGCAAGCACACAGACCATGATATAACTAAAAAAAGTTTTAATTAAAAGAAAATGGGAATCAAATAATTATCTATTCTATGGTAAGTGAGTTGTAGTAGCTAAGTCTCACAAGCAAGGCCCCATGCTGAGTGTATCTCCTGATCACTTTGAACCCCAGCACAAGAGTCCTGTCACTCTGGTGAATTCTACCAATTGATACAGAGAGTTTACTCTCAACTGCTACAAGCCTTGGCAGCCTCCCTGCTGTGGGAACTTGTTCTCTGCTTTTAGCTGTCACCTTGGTCTCTAGTGAGCAATTCTTCTGCCTGCTCTCTCCACTGTCCTCTACAGTGGCTGCTAATTATCCCGCCATTCAGATAGTAGCTACTCTAGCCTCCTTTGCAAAAATATTACCCTTGTTTATCCTTGGATGTTCTCCCAGCATCTCTTCACTGGCCACTTATTTCCCTGGGTATATTAGGTGGCACAGTGGACAAAGCACCAGGCCAGGAGTTTGAAGGACCTGAGTTCAAATGTAGCCTCAGGCACTTACTAGTTGTGTAACACTGAGCAAGTCACTTAACCCTATTTGCCTCAGTTTTCTCATCTGTAAAATAAACTGAAAATGGAAAACCACTTCCAGTATGTTTGCCAGGAAAACTCCAAATGGGGTCACAAAGAGTCTGACATGACTGAACAACAAAACATTTGGTATTAGACTCCCCTCACAGACAGTCTCTTTCCTTGTCTAGATAGGAATTAAAGGTCTTCCCTGCAAAGGTCATACTTTTAAGAATAAGTGACCAAACCAAAGACTTTCCCTTGCCAAGGATTATTCACTCCTCATATAGAAATTTCCCTCCTTGTTTAGAAATTCACCCACTGGAGCTCCCACCAATCTGGACATACACAGACTTATTCTAGAGCAAAGACTTTGTGTAATCTCCTCTCTTTGGAGACCCAGCCTTTCTTTGGAGTTTAACAAAATTCCCTTTAACGTCAGGGCCAGGCATCCTTTTCCTGAGAGACTGCACCCTGCTGCTCTGGGGACTGAGTATTCCAAATAATTCCTGGGTGAGACTACCATCCAACTCATTTCAGGTGAAGTGCCATCAATCAGCAACAATGGAAGCACAAGATATTTCCCATGTAAATGTCAAAGTCATACAGGATTCTTTGATACATATGCAAAATCCAAATTTATTTTTATTTTCATTTCCAAATTCTCTGCCTCCTTTTGTCCCCTCTCCTTCCCATTGAGGAGGCAAGAATTAGAATACCCATTTTACATATGGAGTCATGTAAAACATATTTCCTTATTAGTCATGTTCTGAAGAAAAAAGAAAAAAAAATGGTTCAATCTGCAATCTGAGTCTATCAATTCTCTGTCAGGAAGTGGATCACTTTCATCGTGAGACCTTTGGGGTTGTGCTGGATCATTGTATGGATCAATTACTAAGTCTCTCACAGTGTACACAGTAACAACAATATTATAAAGATAACCAATTATGAAAGACAGTAACTCTGAGTTCTGCTCCCCTCACTCTGTGCCAAATCATACATGAACTTTAGATTATTAACATCAAGTGGTACATAAAACAGAGACACAAATTCTTGCTAATGTATCTTTGCCACATTTATGGAGGGTATCCAGTATAGAGCACAAAGGAAAAAAAATTCCCTGTTGATGGCGAGCTACTTCAAATGTTCTTGTTTGCAAGTGATATGCCAATTGCATAAGCCCCCAGACCACTGCATAATCTCCATAGTCACAAAAAAAAAAAACAAACCAAAAATGAACAAACCCAAATTTATCATATTTTTTAGTTTAATCCTCACAGGAAAGCCCAAGTGGATGAAAAGGTGCCTATTGTCCAGATTATGATATGCAATTGAGTGCATAGTCAAAGAAAGCTATCATCTTGGACAGACACTGTAGGTGGACAATGAACTTGGCCCAGAATCAAACAGGAGGAAATAAGCAGGCTAGATTGTATTTGGAAAATTATACAAGGCTTTTGGTGACTCTAAAACTTCTCCCTGAAACAAAAAGCCATCTTCTTAATATTAGTATCCTTCTAGTCAGTAAACATTTATTAAGCACCTACTATGTAACTGGGCACTGTGCTAAATGCTGGGATACAAAGAAAGGAAAATCAGTTCCCACTTTCAAAGAACTCATACTCTATGAGAGACATAATAGGAAAATAACTATGTACAAAAAAGATATATACAAGAAGAATTGGAGATAATCAATAGAGGGAAGGAACTAGCATTAAGGAAAAATCAGGGAAGGCTTTTTGTAGTAGAAGATAGGGGTTTTTCTGGGACTTAAAGGAAGGCTGGGAAGCCAGGAGGTGAAGATAGCTGCAAATCATAAAATAGCACAGTTTCTAAGGAATGAAAAACACAGGTCGCCAAAGAGCATTGGAAAGGAACATGGTGCATGTGAATAGCCTTCAGTTTTTTTCAAGGAAGAACTGTGCAGAGTATCATTAGGAAGACATCTACAACTGGAAAAGGAGGTAGGCTGGTTATCGGGTGGGAGCTAGGGATAACAAAGGGCTGTACCTCTGGTTCAGTTGGTGTCCACATGCTATCAGGGGCTTCAGATGAACAATAAATTAGGTCCAGAATTAAAAGAAGAGATTGTATTTGGGAGTGCTTTCAGTAACCCCAATCTGCTCCCAGTACAAAATCTCATCTTTTCATCACCAGTGTTCTCATATGGTTGTGAGTTTTTGGAATACTTCTGTTGTTATTGTTGAATCTTTTCAATCATGTGTCAGTCTTCATGACCCATTGTGGGGCTTTCTTGGCAAAGATACTGTATTGGTTTGCCATGTAGTGGAACACTACAATCTCCAAAGAACCAAAGTTGCCTATGGTCCCAAAGGCCATGGAGAGATTTATGATATGTGCAAATAGGCTATGGTATTTTTCTAATAAGATGTTCCACATGCAAATGTTAGCATGAGGCACATCATGGACTAAATGTACAACTGGAAAAAGAAGACTAGTCATATGTCAGGAGCCAGTGAGAAGAGATGTATAGCCAGTATCACATTAGTAACTGTGAAACATAAGGAGACCTAGAGAAAGTAAAAAGTAAGTTGAGTGTGGCACAGCGAGTAAGAGCACCAGCTCCAGTGTTGGGATGACCTGGGGATCAAATCCGGGCTCAGATACTTAGAACCACACCCAGAAATAACTGGCCATGTAACCTTGAGCAAGTTACTTAACCCCAATTGCTTTAAAAAGTAAGTTGAGTATATCCTCTCTGGAACATACCAAGAGACAGAGATACCAGTGATCCAGTTATTTAAATTTCCTGGCTAATTTTATTACAAAAAAAATATGAGTTTACAATACTTTGGAAAGTATTCATTCAGATCTTCAGGCAATAGCTGCTAAGTGAAGACCTTTTATTATGATATTTTTATTATTGTTATTGGTAACCAGAAAGTATGATACAGTAGAAATAACATTGACTTTAGAATGCAGAGAGCCTAATTCACACCTCACCTTTGATGATTATTATTCATGATCCTAAGCAAGTCATTTAATACCCTTGGGCCTCAGTTTCCTCATATGTAAAATAAGGTGGGTAGGAGTAGCTGGATAGGTAGCCCTAGATGTGTGATCCTATGATTTATGAACAATAATATTCTTGATTCATAAAGTATTTTCCTTCCTAAGAAGCCAGTATTCTTCATTGCTCTCTGTTCTTCATTGACTTACAGGACAGCCTTGTTTGGTATGTATTTAATAGTGCTTCAAAAGGAAGGAGTAAAATGAAGTGGATGGGTCTGGAGGTAGAGCTTCTGTTTAGAGGTACAAACACAATTTCAGAAAATGAATCATATGTGTAAATCCAGAGAGCTTTTTTTCCCTATTGAAAAAAAATAAGATTGAGAATTACCGAAGCACACTGTTTTCTTTGCCCCATTTCCCAAATCAGGTTACTTAAGAGTATGCTGAGGGAAATTTAAACATGAAAATATTTTACCTTGTTCCTTTAAGTATTCATTATACTGGAGTCGTGGGATACTATTTTTTGAGCTGCAGAATTCACTTGTGACAATGACTATATACATAAAATAAGGAGAGCAAATAAAAGTGGCTATCATATGACAGGCTTAAGACAACACAGGACTGTGCTAATGATATTGAATAAACTGTAGTAATGAAATAGACACACCTTTTCTCATCTGAGTCATTTCCATATAATTCAAGGGAAATTTCTCAACCAAATACGTGATTATATAGTTGGGCAAAGATGTCACATTTTATCCTAAATAAATGCTATAATGTCCAATCAATCAATCAACAGAGTAGTTTAGATTTTATTAAATAAGTTCCACTAAATAGATTCACATTCTAAATTAAATGAATCACATTCATCATAGTATCTATTTTCAGGTCTTAGAAGTCCTCTAGTAATATTTTCAGGTGACCTTGTTCCCTTTTTAAATTTTTAAACGTTTTTATTTTAAGTTCCAAATTCTATCCCTCCCTCCCTTTGCTTCCCCTTCCCTGAGATGGCAAACAATCAGATATAGGTTATACATGTGCAATTAGGTAAAACATTTCCATGTTAGTCATTTTGTAGACTTAAATAAAAGAAAAAGATGAAAGAAAGTGAAAAATATCATGTTTCAGTCGGTATTCAAATAATGTCAGTTCTTTCTCTGGAGGCAGATAGTATGCTTTATCTTTAGTCCTTTGGGATTGTCTTGGCGCATTGTATTGTTGGAATAGCTAAGTCATTCATAGTTGATTGAACAATATTGATATTACTGTGCACAGCATTCTCCTGGGTCTGTTCACTTCACTATGCATCAGTTCATGTAAGACTTTCCAGGTTTTTCTGAAATCATCCTGCTTGTCATTTCTTATAGCACAATAATATTTCATTACAATCATATATCATAGCTTATTTAGATAATTCTCAATTGATGAGTATTGCTTCAATTTCCAATTCTTAGCTACAACAAAAAGAGTTGCTATAAATATTTTTGTACAAATAGGTCTTTTTCCCTTTTGGGGGGATATCTTCAGGATATAGACCCAGCAGTGGTATTTCTGAATCAAAGGGCATACATAGTTTTCTAGACTCTCTGGCATAGTTCCAAATTGTTCTCCAGAATGGTTGAATCAGTTCACAACTCCAACAACAATGCATTAGTGCTCCAATTTTCCCACATTCCCTCCAATATCCAACATTTTCCTTTTTTGTCATATCAGCCAATCTGATAGATATGAGGTGGTACCTCAGAGTTGTTTTGATTTGTATTTCTCTAATCAATAGTGATTTAGAGCATTTTTTCATATGACTATAAGTAGCTTTGATTTTGTCATCTGAAAACTGTTCATATCCTTTGACTATCAATTGAGGAATGAGTTATATTTTTATAAATTTGACCCATATCTCAATATATTTGAGAAATGAGGCCTTTATCAGAGATACTTGTTGCAAATTTTCCCCCAGTTTTCTGCTTTCCTTATAATTTTGGTTACATTGATTTGTTTATGCAAAAAACTTTATAATTTCATATAATCAAAATTATCTATTTTACATGTTATAATGCTCTTCTTTGGTCTTAAATTTTTCCCTTATCCATAAATCTGACAGATAAACTGTTCCATGCTTTCTTAATTTGTTTATGGTATCACCCTTTATGTGTAAATCACATGCCCATTTTGATCTTATCTTGGTATACAGTGTGAGATGTTGATCTTTACCTATTTTCTGCCTTATTCTTTTCCAGTTTTCCCAGAAGTTTAGTCAAATAATGAGTTTTTGTTCCAAAAGCTTTAGGTTTATCAACTAGATTACTATGGTCATTTACTATAATGTAATTTGTAACTAATCTATTCCACTGATCCACCACTGTATTTCTTAGCCAGTACCAGATTGTTTTGATAATTACTGCTTTATAAAAGGAGTTTGAGATCTGGTATGGCTACACCATCTATTTTCACATTTTTTTTTCATTTATTTCTTTGATATCTTGGGACTATTGTTCTTCCAGATTAATTTTGTTACTATTTTTTTCTAGCTCCATAAAATAATTTTTGATAGTTTGACTGATGTGGCATTAAATAGATAAATAAATTTAGGTAGAATTCTAATTTTTCTTATATTGGCTTGGCCTACCCATGAGCAATTGATATTTTTTCCAATTGATTAGATATGACTTTTTTATGTGAAAAGTGTGTTCATAGTTTAGTTCATATAATTACTAGATTTGTCTTGGCACGTAGATTCCCAAGTATTTTATATTATCTGTAGTTATTTTAAGTGGAATTTCTCTTTCTATCTCTTGCTGCTGAACTTTGTTGATAATATATTGAAATACTATATATGACATATATATACTATAAATGACTTATGTGGGTTTATTTTGTATCCTACAACTCTGCTAAAGTTGTTAATAATTTCAAGTAGTTTTTTTAGTTGATTCTCTAGTATTTTCTAAGTTTAACATCATATCATTTGCAAAGAGTGATAATTTATTTCTTCATTACCTGTTCTAATTCCTTTTATTTCTTTTCCTTCTCTTATTGTTATAGCTAACATGTCTAGTACAATATTAAATAATAGAGGTGATAATGGGCATCCTTGCTTCACCCCTGATTGTATTGGGAAGGCTTCTAGCTTATCCCCATTACAGATAATGCTTGCTAATGGTTTTAGATAAATATTATTTATCATTTTAAGGTAAGTTCCATTTATGCCTATGATCACTAATGTTTTTTAATAGGAATGGATGATATATTTTGTCAGAGGCTTTTTCTGCATCTATTGAAATAAGCATATGATTTCTGTTTGGTTTTTGTTATTGATATGGTCAATTATGCTGTTAGTTTTCCTAACATTGAATCAGTCCTACATTCTTGGTATAAATTCCACCTGGTCACTGTGTATGATCCTTGTGATATATTGCTGTAACATTTTTTCTAGTATTTTATTTAAATTTTTTTGGATCAATACTCACTAGGGTAATTTGTCTGTAATTTTTTTTCCTCTGTTTTGGCTCTTTCTGGTTTGGGTATTAGCACCATATTTGTGCTGTAAAAGGAATTTGGTAGAACCCCTTGTTTGCCTGTTTTTCCAAATATTTTGAATAATATTGGGGTTAATTATTCTTTAAATCTTTGGTAGAATTCTCTGTGAATCCATCTGATCCTGGTTATTTTTTTCCTTAGGAAGTTTATTTTTCTAAGATTGGGTTATTTTATTTCTTACACTGTTACTCTAGGTAGTTTATATTTTTGTAGATATTCATCCACTTCATTTAGATTGTCAAACTTATTGGCATATAATTGTTCAAAATAGCTCCTAATAATTGTCTTAATTTCCTCTTTGTTGGTGGTGAGTACACCCCTTTAATTTTTGATAGTAGTAATTTGGTTTTCTTCTTTCCTTTTTAAATCAAATTAACCAATGGTTTATCTATTTTATTGGGATGTTGGGTTTTTTTCATAAAGCCAACTTCTAGTTTTATTTATTAGTTCAATGGTTTTCTTACTTTCAATTTTATTAATCTCTCCTTTGATTTTCAGGATGTCCAGTTTGGTGTTTAATTGAGGATTTTTAATTTGTTCTTTTTCTAGTTTTTTTAGTTACATGCCTAATAATGAATTATCTGCTTTTTCTCTATTTTATTTATATAAGCAGTTAGAGATAAATTTTCCCCTAAGTACTGCTTTGGCAGCATCCTCTAAATCTTGATATGTTGTCTTCTTCTTGTCATTTTCTTTAATGAATTTATCTATTGCCTCTATGATTTGTTCTTTGACTTGTTTTTTAGGATTAGATTATTTAATTTCCAATTAATTTTTATCTCTCCATTGCTCATTATTAAATTAAATTTTATTGTATTATCATCTGAAAAAGATGCATTTGTTACTTTTACTTTTCTGCATTTGGTTGTAAGGTTTTTATGTCTTGATATACAGTCAGTTTTTGTGTAGGTGCCATGTACTGCTGAGAAAAAGTATATTTTTTTCTGTTCCCATTCAGTTTCTTCCAGAGATCTATCATATCTCACTTTTCCTGAATTTCACTCACCTCCTTAACTTCTTTCTTGTTTATTTTTTGGTTAGATTTATCTAGTTCTGAGAGGGGAAAGTTGAGGTCCCCCACTAGTATAGTTTTATTATCTATTTCTTCTGTAACTCATTCAGCTCCTTAAAAAATTTCGATGCTATACCATTTGGTGTATATATGTTTAGTATTGCTATGACTTCATTTATGGTACCTTTCAGCAAGATATAGTTTTTTTTTCCTTATCTCTTTTAATTAGATCAATTGTTGCTCTTGTTTTGTCTGAGGTTATGCTTGCTACCCCTGCTTTCTTTGCTTCAACTGAAGCATAATAGATTTTGCTCCAGCCCTTTACCTTTACCATGTGTGTGTCTCTCTGCTTCAGATGTGTTTCTTGTAAATAAAATATTATGAAATTCTGTTTTTTAATACATTCTGCTATCTGCTTCCATTTTGTGAGTGAGTTTAACCCATTTTCATTTATCGTTGTGATAACTGTGTATCTCCCTCCATGCTATGTTTTGCTTTTTTAGCCCCCTCTCTCTCTTGCTCCCCACCCTTTTCCTCCTCACAAGTGTTTTACTTCTGATAACTTCCTTCTCCAACGTCCTCTGTTTTATCAGTCCTCCCTCCTCCTTCTATTATCCCCATCACTTTTTACTTCCTCATAGGGTAAGACAGATTTCTGTATCCAACTGAGTGTGTATGTTATTTCCTCTTTGAGACAATTTTGATAAGAGTAAGGTTTATGCTTTGCCTGCCATTCCCCCTCTAACTTCTCCCCCTGACCCCATCTCATCTTACCTTCCATTATAATAGCTCTTTCATGCCTCTTTTCTGTGGAATAACTTACCCCATTCAATCTCCCTCCCCAACTTCTTCAAATGCAATTTTCTTTCTCACCCCTTTATTTTGTTTTTTTTGTTTATTTTGGGTATCATCCCATCAAAGTCCCTTATATCCACACCCTCTATCTACATGCACTTCTTCTAATTGCTCTTATAGTAATAAAGTTCTTAAGAGTTACAAATATTATCTTGTCATATAGAAATAATAACAGTTAAACTTTATTGAATTTCTTGTGCTTTTTTTTTCTTGTTTCTTTTTTATCTTTTTATGTTTCCCTTGATTCTTGTATTTAGAGGTCAAATTTTTTATGCAACTCTGGTCTTTTTATTAGGAATGCTTGAAAGTTCTCTATTTAGTTAAATATCCATTTTTCCCCTTGAAATATTATATTCAGTTTTGCTGGATAGGTGATTCTTGGTTATAATCCTAACTCCTTTGCCTTCCAGTATGTCGTATTCTAAATCCTACTGTTCTTTAATATGGAAACTTCCAAATCCTGTGTAATCCTGACTGTAGCTCCACAATAATTGAATTGTTGCTTTTTGGCTACTTGCAATACTTCTCCTTGATCTGTGAACTCTGGAATTTGGCTATGATGTTCTAGGAGTTTTCATTTGGGGTTCTCTTTCAGGTGGGGATCAAGGAATTTTTTCAATTTCTATTTTGCCCTCTGGTTGTTTTGTTTGTTTGTTTTTTCCAAGCAAGATAACAGTTTATTACTGGGGCATGAACTTATTTATAAAGGGGTCTCTGACCTGCCTTCATTTGCGCCAAAGACCCAGCATGAGGGGTGAAAGAGCTTCCTAAAGTTAGGTGTGTTTTCCTTCTGATTAGCCTGACAGCACATCATTGGGATCTCCCCTGGCAAAGGCAAGGCAATCCTGATTGGCAGACATTTTTAAAAATGTATTTATTTATATTTTTAGTTTTCACCATTCACTTCCATAAGCTTTTGAGTTCCAAATTTTCTCCCCATCAGTCCCGTCTCTCCACCCCAAGATGGAGTGCAATCTGATACAGGCTCTACTTATATATTCATATTAAACATATTTTCACATTAGTCATGTTGTAAACAAGAGTTAGAACCAGTGGGAGAAGGCACAAGAAAGAAAAAAACAAAAGAAAGAAAGACAGAGAGCAAATACTATGCTTTGGTCTGTATTTAGACTTCATAGTTCTTTTTCTGGATGTGGATAGTATTTTCCATCATGAGTCATTTGGAGTTGTCTTATATCCTTGCATTGCTAAACTGGACATAAGTCTATCAAAGTTACTTATCTCACAATGTTGCTGTTACTGTATTCTTTTGGTTCTGCTTATTTCACTCAGCATCAGTTCATGTCTTTCCAAGTTTTTCTGAAGTCCACCTGCTCATCATTTCTTATAGTAAAATAATATTCCATTACATTCATATACCATAATTTGTTCAGGGATTCTCCAATTGATAGACATTACCTCAATTTCTAATTCTTGGCAACCACAAAAAGAGCTGCTATAAATATTTTTGTACATGTGGGTCCTTTTCCCATTTTTATGATCTTTGGTAGATACAAACCTAGAAGTGCTATTGCTGGGTCAAAGGGTACATAGAGTTTTCTAGTCCTTTGGGCATAGTTCCAAATTGCTCTCCAGAATGGTTGGATCAGTTCACAACTCCACCAACAATGCAAATTAGTTTTCTAATTTTCCCACATCTACTACAACATTTATCATTTTCCTGTTTTGTCATGTTAGCCAATCTGATAGGTGTGGAACCTCAGAATTGCTTTAATTTGCATTTCTCTAAACAATAGTGATTTAGAGAATTTTTTCAAAAGACTTTAGATTGGGGTGGCTAGGTGATGCAGTAAATAGAGCACCGGTCCTGGAGTCAGGAGGAGCTGAGTTCAAATTTGGCCTCAGACACTTAACACTAGCCATGTGACCTTGGGCAAGTCACTTAACCCCAATTGCCTGCCTTCCTCCCTCAAAAAAAAAAAGCAAATGACTTAGATATCTTTAATTTCTTCCTCTGAAAACTGCCTGTTTATATCCTTTGACAATTTCTCAATTTGGGAATGTCTTGTATTCTTATAGATTTGACTCAGTGTTCTATATATTTTAGAAATTAGACCATCATTAGAAATACTATCTGTAAAAAATTTTTCCCAGCTTTCTGCTTACCTTCTAATCTTGGTTGCATTGTCTTGGTTTGTGCAAAAACTTTTTATTGGGGGGGAGGGCAATTGGGGTTAAATGACTTGTCCAAGATCACACAGCTTGATTTTGTGTGTGTGTGTGTGTGTGTGTGTGTGTGTGTGTGTGTGTGAAGTGTCTGAGGCTGGATGTGAACTCAGGTCCTCCTGACTCCAGGGCTGGTGATCTATTCACTGAGCCACCTAGGCGCCCCTATGCAAAAACTTTTTAATTTCATGTAATCAAAATTATCCATTTTGCATTTCATAACGTTCTCTAAATTCTTCCCTTCTCCATAGATATCACAGGTAAACTATCCCTTGGTCTCCTAATTTGCATATAGTTTCACCCTTTATGTCTAAATCATTGGCCAATTCTATTTTTTAGAGAATCATTTTCCTTGGTAAATTTTCATATATCTTTTCCCATGCCATTGACTTTTTTCATGAACATTACTCTCATTTCCTTTCTTAGTTTTTCTTCTACTCTTCTAATTTGCTTTTTTAAATCCTTTTTAAGCTCTTCCAGGAATTTTTTGGTGCCTGAGACCAAATTGCATTTTTCTTTGTGGCCTTGCTTTTTGACATTTTGACACTGTTGTCCTCTTCTAAGGTTATGTCTTGATCCTCCTTATTACCATATTAACTTTCCTTAGTCAAGCTCTTTTTTTGTTTTTGCTCAATTTTTTCTGCCTTTTTTGTGACTTGGTATTTTTATGTGAGAGTCGGGCTCTGGTCCTGCACTGTCCCAAGTTTTTTATGCTGGGACTCAGGGTCTTAATGCAGGCTTTCAGTGGGCTTCAGGGCTCACTTCGTTCCTTGCTTTCGCTGGAGGGTAGGCTTTCCTTGTGGCTTGTGCTGGGGTGGGGGTGGGGGGTGCCTTCTCATTGGTCTCCCCTGGGTGTGGGGTTTAGCTACTGGCCTGACCCAGGGTGGGTCCTTGCTGCTGAGTTGCTATGGTAACAGAGTCTTTCTGGAGACTGGCCCTGGAGGAGGAATCCTGTTGTTGGTCTGTCCAAGGGGGGGGGACCCTGCTCCTGAGCTGCTATGGAAACAGAGCCACTTTGCTAACAGGCCCTGGAGGACTAATCTTATTTCTAGTCTGCCCCGGGGCTGGGATCCTGCTACTAGAAACAGGGTCTCTCTGCTGGCTTGTCCCAGGGGAGGGGTCTTGTTGTTGGCAAGCCCTGGGATGGGGCTTCACTACTGGTCAGCAATGGGCTCAAGGCTTGGCTGGTGGCGAGGTCACTGGGATGGAATCTTGCAGAGCTGCACAGACTTCTCACTAGCCTAGGGGGCTGCTGGTTTGCAGGAGGGCGGGGCCTCTCAGATGGATTGCCCGAGGCTTGGAGCCTTGCTGAAAGTCTCTCCCAGTTCCCCCAATGCTGCAGCTCTTAGACCTTGCTCCCTTCCCACCCCAGTGAGACAGACCTTTCCTGTCAGGCTGGTAGGCTGCTTCCCTAGACCAATTCTGAGGCTGTTTTCGAGTTGTTTGGAGGGGAATTTGGAAGGACTTCAGAGGATTCCTTCCTCCCTCTGCCATCTTGGCACCAGGTTACCTCAAGTCAAGTTAGCTCATTCCTCATCAGAAATTGTACAAATAGTTGTGTGAATAGATATTACATCTTACCATGGGCAAGTCACTTCAATTTTCCAATCTTTAGCTTCTTCATCTGCAGAATGAGGAAATTGGACTATGTGATATTTAATGTCCCTTTCACTTCTAAAACCCATTGTCTTGCAAAATAGTTTTTAGAAAAATATCCTTGTTGCAAACCAACCAAGAGAGATTCTTTAGCAAAGTGCCCATAAAATATGCAAGAGTAGCAATCACATTGGCACAGTTGAAAGGAATTATTAAAGATTCTAGAAGAACAGGCTTACCTGGTTTAATTTGTCACATTGATTATAGGTTTCATTTGTCACATTGATTATAAAATTTTAAGTAAGAAGCAATAAAATAAAGAAATTGATTTTTTTAAAATGCTTGTTAATTCATTTGTTGGTTGATTAGAAATGTCCTAACACATTTAATACAATAATCTAATACAATAAAATGGCCATGTAAAATTTCATTTGTCTTCTTGCAAAAAAAAAAAGGAAGCGTAATTGCTAGTTCAGATGAAAAATAATGGAAAGTTATTTGACTTTTAGCCATTAGAGAGAGTTATTTGAATTCTTTTGCCTGAGGCCATGGAATAGTCCTTAGCATTCCTAGGGTCTTTCCTATTCAGAGATATCACTAAAATAGGGAAATTGGATTTTTGCTCCAGGGCACTAAATTTAGAGGCTACCAATAGCACCTGCAGCAACAATGAAACAACAGATATTATTGCCTGGTTAGCAAGGAACATTAGTTAAAATAGAAGGTTAACAAGTGGGAGGCTAACATGAACTACTGCCAGTGCTATTCCCACCACTCCTAGTGGCATGTGTCAATGTTCCAGATCTCTATTTCCTTCCAAGTAGACCATGTTGCAGCCCCCAAATCCCCTATCCCATCCTAACTGAGGATGTGCATCATAGCACTTGTCCTGGGCACAAAATTTCTAGTTATGACATCAGATTAGCAAAGATGACAAGAAAGAAAAATAATAAATATTGGAGAGTCTATGGAAAAAAAAAACAGATACGTTGATGCATTGTTGGTGGACCTGTGAATAAATAGAACTATTCTGAAAAGCAATTTGGAATTATAAACAAAAAGTTACCAAGCAGTGTATAGTTGGGTCTTTTGACCTAACTAAGCCCCTGCTAGGCCAGTACCCAAAAAAGGTCATAGAAATAGGAAAAGTTCCTTGTACCTACAAAAATATTAACAGCAGATCTTTTTTGTGGAAGGAAAAAAACTGTAAACTAAAGAGATGTTCATCAAGAGAAAAAGCCAAAGGAAGCTGTACACGAATGGGGTGAGAGGCTACCATACTGTAAGAAATGAGGAAATTGATTATTTCAAAGAGACATTGAAAGAATTATGTAAACTGGTACAGAATGAAGTAAACAGAACCAGGAGAACAATCTATATTATGACATCAATATTATAAAAGAGAAGAATTTTGAAGACATAAACTAATGAAGAATGAAATGAGCAGAAGCAGTAGAAAAATTTACACAGTAACAATATGAGAAAAACAACTTTGGAAGCTTTAAAAACTATGATCAATACAATGACCATCCATGGTTCCAAAGTACCAATAATGAAACATACTATCTACCTCCTGACAGAGAAATTATATATATAGAGAGAGCAGAATCACACACATACACACATACATACATACATGTGTGTGTGTATACACACAGCCAATGAGAAAATGGGTTGTTCTTTGCTATGTATATTTTTTACAAGGAATTTTCCTTTTCTATTTTTCCCCCCAATAGGGTGGGAGATAGAGGGAGATAAAATAAGTTTCTGTTAAATTTTTTTTAATGGAGAAGTGAAGATGGGGTATTACAGATGAGGAATGTTTCATGCGCTTTCAGATGAGGTCGCTGTATTATTAGTTTTACTTAATGATTTTACTTTGTTACAGGACGCTTCTCAGAGTAGGGATAATCTGTAAATGTAATATAAAAACAAGACACATTGATAAAACTTAAAAAAAAAGAATTTTTATTATGTTCCTGATTGGGGGGGGGGGGGAATGTGAATATTTATGAATTTATCTGTTTCTCTTTTTCTCAGTATTTTCTATACAAGTTTCCTAAAGATGTGGACTCTGTTATCATTAAAGTGGTATCTGAAATGGTCTACCCATGTTCAGTTGTATCAGTTCAGGATATTGTGGTAAGTCCAAATAACTTATAATTCTATTTAGATATTAGCGTAAATAAATAAATATGCATATATGTGTATATATACATATGTACATGTATCTTTATGTATCTATACTTACATATACTATAAACTTACTCTATATTTATGGATGTATACGTGTGTAATACACACACACACACACACACACACACACACACACACATAGGATACTGGATATATTATAAATACTACTTCCAGAACAACCTGAAGAGTAAGGAGGGAGTCCTTATGTTCTACAAAGTGAAAGGAAAAAGGAGGAGAATGGAAAACATGTACTCTTATCATTTATTCCCTCTTCCAGTTCCCAAGCACCTACTACAGTAACATGTACAATGGACATTTCATGTTTTTAGTCATCAGTATTAGGAACATAAAGA
The DNA here is from genome assembly GCF_028583685.1 of Petaurus breviceps papuanus. Classification (NCBI taxonomy): domain Eukaryota; kingdom Metazoa; phylum Chordata; class Mammalia; order Diprotodontia; family Petauridae; genus Petaurus; species Petaurus breviceps. Next base: position 9,915,889 of record NW_027187347.1, read on the forward strand.
GCCTTTAAATTAAAAGAGGGGAAGAACGAAAGGAGAAGCAAAGGGCAATGGGGAGAAGCCAGGTCAAATGCGGTGAAAGCCCCACAGGTAAAAGACAATGGGTACATTTATGCTATTTTGAAAGTTTCCCTAGACTACATTAAACAATTAATGGAGTGTACTAAGTTATGCAATATTATAGATTATAGTTTTGCAGTTTTCTGTGATATAAAAATAACTGGCCTTAGAGGAGACTTTACCTGTTATATAAGTGGAAGAAATCGAAGAGGTTTGTTTAATGTTTTTCAAGGGGAAACCATATTCATAGGTCCAAAATCAGAAATACTTGTGCTTGTATAATAAGTACCAAGACAACGGTGGCAATGTTTTATGTGGCCTTTTCTTTTTACCCCAAACTTTTCATAGTGCCCAGTATATGATCTTGACCATAACGTGGAATTTAATGGTGTTTATCAGTCCATGACCAAGAAAGCAGCTATCACTGTACAGGTGAGAGATACTTTCCCCTTGTAGTAGCTTTCCTTTTTCTATGATTATCAGACAAAACGGTTTATAATAAATTATCTGCAATATTCTGACATCCCAGAATGACAACTATTCCTTATGTAACTAATAACCTCCTGCTTTCAAGATTAGTTTAAGGCTGATGGACTCTGAATGCAGGTCAAAGCATACTGTTTTCACTTATTATTTTTCCTTTTCGTCTGTTTCTTCTTTCACGACTGTGACTAATATGGAAATATGTTTTACATGATAGCACATATTTATAACCTAGGTCAAATTGCTTACCATTTTAAGAAGGGAGGGGAGGGAAAAAATTTGGAATTCAGAATCTTGTAAAAATGAATGCTAAAAATTATCTTTACACATAATTGGAAAAATAATAAAATACTATTTTAATTTTTAAAAATAGTTTAAAAGCCAGTATCTCGGGGGGGGGGGAGCCAAGATGGCAGCATAGAAGCAGGAAATTCTGTGAGCTCCCCTCAGCAACCACCTAAAGGCCAGTGTCTCTTAACCTGGAGATCAGAGCAGAGATGTGAGGGAAGGGATACTGACTCTAGAAGTCCCTGAGTTAAGTAAAGAAAAAAATTCCACTGCAGCCCTACTCCCCTCCCCACTTGGCACCCTGACAACCTTTGTGCAGAGAATGGGGTGTGAAGGAACAAATGCACAGCAAAGGGTGTGGAAATCTTTCTGCTAGATAAGACTTCAGGTTCTTCCAGATGACTAGATTCTAATCTACTAGTTGGGGATCGCTGCTTTAAGGTGAGATTCAACTCATGAAACTTTAAGGTTATTGAGCAGCATCAAATCATGTATAGAGTTGGCCTTAAGCCCAAGAACACCTGGGTTCAAGTCCTGTCTCTAATTCCTACTGGCTTTGTGACCTTAGGCAAGTCTCTTAACTTCTGTGCTCAATATGTCTCTATAAATTACAGAGAAGATTCTGACCAGAATTGGGAAAGGGAGTTTCCACCCTCTGGGAATTCCCTATACCAAAAAAATCACAGATCTGATCCCTATCCCCCTGAAGGTATTCTAACACTTAGATTTACTGTCAGCAACCAAACTAGGGCTGGAATTGTTCTTTTACCATCATTTAGCATTTGTTTGACACCACTAGTCTGTGTAGATTTTGCATGGGATGTGCAAAGATGGATTCCCAGTCCTAACAGTTTAATTAACTTCTTTGCATCTGCTTTATCTGCAAAGTGCTAGATGCAGAGAGAAATAAGTGAAGTGACTTTGGTCTGCTGGGAGAAAAAGTGCTATTTCTTGAACAGCAATGAAAGATTAGGGAAGGGTGAGTTATTGATTAGGCAGCAGGCTCTATCACTTCCTTTTCTCTCTCTTTCATTTTCCAAAACCTCAGATTGATCCCCAAACCTCCACTCTTATCTCTGTTATTGTTTATTTTTTGCTGAGTATCTCCACAATTACACTGATGATCCCAAATTGGGAAGGACAGAAATTTTAAAAAATGAAAAAAGTAGAACACTTTTTTTTTTTTTACAGCATCTATGTTACCAAACAATTAAGATTCTACAAAGCATACCGATATACCAGACAGTTTCACTCTGGAAGTACTTAATAGTGACATCCCCTTTGGGAGTATCACCTCTAGTCTTGAGTCCCTTTCTCTAGAACCAATGGTATATCCATGTTGTAGTATTTTGAGTCAGTGGACTAAATGTTCGGCTCAAAACAAGATAATGAAGAATTTCAGAGTTGGAATGGACTTGAAAAAGTAACTTGCCCAAACTCTTGTTTTATAGAGGAGCAAACTGAGGCCCAGAGATAGAACGGCACACAGCAGCAGAGCCAGGCCTCAGACCCAGAGCATTCTTAGTCCTGTGTTGCTTCTACTTTACCACAATGACAGAGGGTAGAGGAAAATCTATGAGGCAACTAGGAGGTGCAGTAGATAGAGCACTGGGCTTGGATTCATATCATCCTGAGTTCAAATATTAACTAAGATACCTTCTAGCTATGTGACCCTGACCAATTTGCCTCAGTTTCCTTGTCTGTAAAATGAGCTGGAGAAGGAAATGGCAAACCACTCCAGTATCTCTGCCAAGAAAACCCCAAATGGGGTCGTGAAGAGTCAGACATGACTGAAAACAACAACAGAGGATAATCTGGACTTATTTGTAATGTAAAAACAAAACACATGAATAAAACTTGAAAAAACCTCATTCTTAGTGATCATTCCCAGGGGCAGCTAGGTGGCACAGTGAATAGAGCACCAGCCCTGGAGTTAGGAGGACCTGAGTTCAAATCTAACCTCAGACACTTGACACACTTACTAGCTGTGTGAGCTTGGGCAAGTCACTTAACCCCAATTGCCTTGCCTTCCCCACTCTAAAATTAAAAAAAAAATAGTGATTACTCATTATGTGTTCTTAAGTTATTTAGTTTCAGTTTTTAAATTAAAAACATTTCACAAGGGTTAGCTCATAGTTATTAAGTCCCCTCTAAAATATTACATTTTGCCTACTGATGCATTAGTTTGTGTAATTTCTAATATGGCATCTAGGAACAAGACAGAAGTCATAAGAACATATGTATCCTTTTTACCCTCCAAAGCACAAAATAGAAACTATATCAAGATTTTGCATGATTATGTGAATATAATTAACTACAAAGGGATTTAGGGTGGGATGAGCTTTACTTTCCTCTTTCTTTCTTTATTTCTCCCACCTTCCCTTGTTTCCCCTTTTCTCTCTTTCTCTTTCTTCTCTACCTATCATAAGGTTGTTATGTCTTGTACAGAAGAAGGATTTTCCAGGAGAGCAGTTCTTTGTGGTGTTCGTGATAAAGCCTGAAGATTATGCTTGTGGAGGATCATTCTTTATCCAGGGTAAGACATGGTGACAGACACTTGGCCTACAAGAGGACCCACAGGGGAAGCAAACTGGCCTGTGATGACTATCTCTAGCTCTCTGTAAATGATATCTCACCAGAAGGGAAGAATCAGGAGAGACAATGACTGTTCCCTGGCACGATAGTCTCAAAGACAAGGCAATGGAAGGCAAAGAGAAAAAATAACAGATTACAAATGTATTGAAGTGTTTTTAGTGTAACACACCTTTCCAAATCCTTGCACTTGTGTATATCAAGGAATAGAATTCTTATATGGTATATCAAAAGACCAGGATTTTTTCCCTTGATAGGTGGTAGAAACAGAACACTGAACATTTATCATTGTACATATAAGTCTAGGGTAGAGAAGGAAAATTCAGTTTTAAATTCTTGTTGCTAAAGATATGCCTTCAGAGACAGTAACAAATCAACAGGGTCTATCACAGTGTGGTAACTCACCCTGAATGATGACAGGTGTATGAAATATTGAGCCTGGTAAATAAAAGTATGGGTCCCAATAACTGCCTTGAGAAACTATTAGGTTGGTGATCAAACACAGATAGCTCTTGGTAGCTGATGAGTAGGTATATGATAACAGGATGCTGAAGGGTATTTACTATGACTTTGATATGGTTCCTTGGGTATTTAAATGAAGATTCTGTTCATGTTATCCAATATCCATTTTCATGACCTTATAAGGGTAGAAATTTTTACTGACTTGAAAAATCACAAACCAAAAGTAGCTTTCTAAATTCTGCTTTGCCAGCAGATCTCATGAAATTTATGTGGCATATTGATCCTTCCACAATGTTTCCAAAAGACGGAACCACTGATTTGAAGATAGAAGGGCTACTGGTGGTCATTTAATCCAACCACCATCCCAAGGTCACAAAAGTAGTGAATTACTGAGACAATATTTAAACCCACTGTCCCCTGACTCCAAAATCAATATTCCTTCCAGTATATCTTGTTTGATCCTGTTTGGGGGGAGGTAGGGTGGAATTGAGGTGACTAAAGGAGATTTATAGATGAATCAGAAGGAACAGTCAATGGTGAAAGCAATCAGCCCTGAGAAAATAAGGTGGGAAAGTAGATAGAAGCATTGGATTTATACTCCAGAAAACCTAAGGTTCAAGTCCCACCTCAGACACTTACTAGATGTGTGACCTAACTTCTCTCAGTTTCTACTTCCACATCTGTAAAATGGGGATAATAATAGCACTTACCTCACCAGAATGTTTGTGAGAGTCCAATGACTTTACATGTAAAGTACTTAGAAAAACCTTAAAGTGCTATGTAAATGCAAATTATTGTGATTGTTATTTAATATGTTTAAGAGAAGCCCACATGGCTTTGTTGGAGACACCCAAGGGAACCCAGGGGGACAGCAAGCAAAGTTACTAGAGGAAGGCACCAACTCCCCCTCACATTGAAGCCCTTGATAAGGTCAGGGAACTATAAAATGTTGAGGTTTAAGGTTTAGGGGTTCTCAAGACCCCAAAATACCAACACGCCGGGCCTGCCAAATAAATTTGACTCAAGTCTTCTCTCACCAAAGAAAAATAAAGTTTATTAAAGATTCTCCATAATGCGTAGACTCTTAAGGAGCCTTGGTATCTGTGACACATTGAACAAGAAGGCCAGAATCATCTGACACAGAGTGAGTCTGCTCTAGGTAATTATCAGCTCCCTCATGGAGGCAAGATGGATCTTATATACAAAGATACTGTGGGAGGGTTCTAGGGGTGGTCTGGAGGAGGAGTTTGGGGAGGGTTTTCAGGAGGTGTCAAATGAGGTCAGATTCCAGTAAGGAGAGATTAAGGGTGAGAAGTAGCTGGAGGCTGCCTGGAGATGACAAACAGTGGAGGGCTAGGCTAGTTTAAGGGTAACAGATTTGGGTATAGATATTTTGATAGGATCTGGGGTGGAAAGTAGGTAGACTATGGAGGGCTAGGTTAGGCTAGGCTAACAGAGATTGGGCCAAGATATAATGAAAGGTTTATGGCCTCAGGCAAATGCCTCATGTGGGAACATTCAAGGAGAGCTCAGAGGAGTTCCCAGAGCCTGAACCTCATCATTTCCCCCTCAAACAAATGGGACCCAAGTTCCTTTGAGGTAAAGGGCAAAGGTCTCAGCTTCCAAAAGTGCTTCCTGCTGGCAAGGGGTGTAGAGCTGTCCCTGCCTCTCCGGGTCTCATTCAAAGGGGTCAGGCTTCACATTCAAGGGGTCAGACTCCAGAACATGGCTAATGCCAGGTCCAGTGGGCTGGAGAACTTGGATTCAGTCGGAGATTGGCATATAGCCTGAGTGGGCATCTGGAGGTCGATGGCTTGAACCCTGGAGGAGACAGACCTGGCAAGGAGGTTAAGCAAACAAAGACCAAACAGGCACAAAAAGGTAGAGAAAAGACAATTTCCCTGCTACAAAAGACAATTTTCCTGGTTGGATTTAAAGATGACTATGGCAAGGCCAAAACACTGTCAAGATATCCCCTTCCTTTCCAAATTGCTCCATGGACATATGGAGCTCCATGGAAAGCAATAACAGCCAGAGTCTAATAGTTTTCAAAAACAGGCAACAACTCCCAAAGCCTGTCCTCTCCTTTCATCATCATAGAGAGTGAAAGGTTTTTATAGATTGGGTAAAGCTAATATTGGAGTGGTGGTCAGTTTAGTTTTCAAAGTGTCAAAAGCTTTCACCTACTCTGGGCCCCACTTTAGACAAAATGAGTCAGGGCCTTGAGTACTAATTAATGGTTGCAGTTCCTCCCAGGCCTTGGGCTTAATTGGATACAGACCATGATGGGGGGGCACTTTAGGATCTAGGAGTCAAACAAATGCTGGGATGGTAGAAGTAGCTCACCTAGGAATTCCCTGATCCCAAACAATTGGCTCAACTATCTCCCACACTTTCAGGGGAAAATAGGGACATCTGGGAGGCTTAGCTAGAGAAAATTGGCTTCCCAATTTCACCATCAGGCCCCTTCCCAACTGACACCTTTAATGCTGGATGAGGAGGGGTCAGCACACAACCAAGGATGTTGCCTGGGAGTTTTGAGCATGATGACCTTTGGGCTACAACAATATATAAGAGTCCACAATGGTCTTTCAGTAGGCTGATCCTAAGACTTAGCACCAAGCTTTCAATAGGACTTCTAGGGTCAGTTCAGGAAGCTCTTGGATCAGAGCCACTCCAGGAATTTTATAAGGAGAGGAGGGCTTCTACTCAATGAGCTCTGATTGATTTCTCACCCCTGAGGTTACAGGCAGAGAGACATCAAGCAGCTAGGAACCTGGAATTTTCCACTCTAAAATAAAAAATTCTAGAAATGGGAAGGTGGGGGGGATGATGGTCCCAGAGAAGGAGTGGGACAGAAAGGAGATCAAACAAGGTAGGAAAATGAATTGGGAATAAGACATAGCTTGTTGGAATGAGAAATGTTAGAAAAACATACTGAAAAATCAGTGTTCGTCCAGATTATAACATACTTATTGGAAGGAGAGACTGAGGTATACATTAGCATACATTAGAAGTCAGCCCTGCTAAATTTCAGTCTGAGCAAAAAAAAAAATGAAGGTTTTAACAGAAAGATCTAAGAGATGGACAGCTCAAATTACATACTCCCCTCCTATATTGTATGATCTAGCCCACCTGGCCTTTCAGTTCCTCACACATAATATTCCGTCTCATCTCTGCCTTTGAAAGCATGAGCTGCCCTCATGCCAGAAAGGTACACCTTCTGATGGGTGGGCCCTGGAACCCTTCCTCTTCCCCCACTTCCAACACACACACACTTTGAACTTCCCGCAATGCCCTGTCTCATCCCAGTATAATCCTCTCAACTGTCCATGCCTTCTGGCTTTGACCCTGCCCAATCTTCAGTTCTCTGTTACCTCTAAGGAAGTCATCCAAAGCTACGGGCCACTCCTAGACCACATCCAGATCTTCCCCCCCTAAGTCTTTCTGTATAAAAGTTCATCTCGTGCCCCATTAAATTGCTCAGATTCCTTAAGAGTCTGGCTCGCTTGGCAATACAAGTCACAAATAATGCTGGTTCTTAAAAGTTCCACCCACTTCTATTGGTGAAACAATTTCAAGGCAGGACCCATGCCTTTTGCCCTTGAATTTCAGGGTTCTCTGCCCCCCTGGACCACAATACTTCCTCATTCATGCCTTGAAGAATTTTTCTCTTCCTTTGAGACAAAGCTCTAACACCACCATCTATGGAAAGCCTTTTCTAATGTTGTGCAGAGAATCAACGAGCCAAAACCTGGGCATAATTTAATATAAATTTAATGTGGATTTTAATGAGGGCCTGGCTGTCCCAAATGTAGACTCAAATCAGACAGCCTGAACAGGGGCAGAGCCAGAGTATTTAAAGACAAAAACCACAAAGTAATGGTCAGATCTATACACGAGCAGGAAGTTACAAAAACAGAGGAATGCAATTGGTTAATACTTAATTTAGGACCTTGTATGGAATATGGTTAGGTTTCAATTTCCCAGAACAAGATGGTGACTATGCCTTGGGAAGTTTCCCAGAAATATGCCTTGGGTAGGTATCCTCTTGGCTCAGGATGGTGAGATTTTACTTCCATAAAGAAGGGAGCACAAAATGGTGGGGACGAGACAAGGTGGAGGGTAACTCTGGGTTGGGTACAACTCTAACCCCATCGATTTCTAGTGTCCTTTCTCAAACTACCTCCTGTCTGATAAATTTTCATTTACTTGTAATTATTTTATATATGCATTATACACATCCCTGTGGCCTCTGCCCTTATAATGTAAGATCTGTTCACTAAATTAAATCTGTATCCCCAGCACCCAGCCCAGTGCTTAGGACAGAGCTGGCATTTAATAAGTCCTTATTGATTGATAGATTGAGAAATCAAACCAATAGACACTATTCCTTTGAAGAGCTATTGATATAAGAGACCAGAAGTCAGAGTTTCTGACTTGTTTGTAATTCTCTCTTTCCAGAAAAGGAAAACCATACCTGGAATCTTCAGCGAACAAAGAACCTTAAAGTGACGATTGTTCCTTCCATTAAAGGTCAGTTCTGCCTCTGGGGAATGGCACCAAAGTCCTGCCTTAGGAGACACAGTATTAATTTCAGTTCCACCTTTTCCTTTTCGCAGCCCAGTTCCACCTTTTCTCAGCTGGGATGCCAAGTACATGACAGAATTATAGATCAAAAGAATGGTGGGGTTTTTTTGTTTTGGTTTTGCAATTCATTTTAGTTCAATATGAGATTGATTAAGCACATGCTAATAGCTGAGCCTCAGTTGCCTTGTACTGTTTCTTCCAAAGGAAAGGAGCAAGAATTGTGCAGTTGTTTATGGTAATTCCAGACCCAGTTTCCCACAGAAAGAGTCCCTGATGAAGACAATGACCTTGGTTATGATGTCTGTGTATGAGCTCAAGGAACTTTGTGTCTCCTAACAGAAATCACTGTTGGACTTGTGAATGGAAATAATACCCTAGGCAAAATGGATACTAGTCCTTAAAGTGTTAAAACTTTCTGACTAGAAAGTATTTCCCATTCCCCTTTCCCTCCCCAAACCTGACTAATTTTTTTTTTCCTTCAGAATCTGTTTATGTGAAGGCCATATTACTCAGCTTCCTTATATTCTTCTCCTTCTACCTGGGGTCTCTGCTTGTTGCTTTTGTACACTATGTCAGGTAAGTAAAGAACTTCAGTAAAAGTCTCTACTGAAACTTCTAGTGTAGTTTATGGAACTCCAAATCAATCTGTGAATGGCCTGGAAATAATTCTCTCTGAAGGGAAGGAAGGTCATCCACCTGGGACCTTGTTCTTTTTCAAGACCTTAGAATTGTCACCATAAGTCAGAATATAGAAAATCTGAAATTCTTCCTAGCATAAAGAATTCAAATAAGTTCTACTCTGAGGTGTCATCATGCATGGAGGTAACCCTGGATTCTTCAAAATCATGCCAGCAGAGCCATGCTGCAGAGATTTCAAGTACGGTCATACCAGAAGACTGCCTCTACTCACAAAGACAAAGTCAGTTAAATATGGAGAGACTCCTCACCAGTAGACTAGTTGCTTGGTACTAATTTTTTGGACTATGGCAACCCATAAAGCTGACCAAATTATCAATCTGTTGATATAATGACAGAAATTAATACCAAATGTACGAAAGAATGGCACTTCCTTAAATGTTCCTTATAATATCAGAATTTCAATAAGATCCTTACATTCCTACTCTTAAGGTATTTACTCTTGATTGGGTTGAACTGAACTATATATACCCAAGTCTTCCCCCACCCAGGGAATTTGCTTTGTGGGGAGCCCAGTTCAAACTGGATCTCAACTTCTAGTATCTTTGCCTCCTTCCATTGGGATTCATGGCATGAAAGGCAAAGCAGCCAGAAAGAAGTGGTTTTTCTTGCCCAGATTGCCAAGGGTCACTGGGGTCTCAAGGTCAGATCTTGCTACCTCATAACTCTCTCTTCCCCCTCTCTTAAAGCTATAAAAGCTTTTTCTTGGGCCTCTGGTTGGGAAATCCACTGTACATCCCCCAGGGTGGCATGTTTGCTACCCTGTACTGTCTATTAAAGAAACTTTACTCCTCAGCTCATGGTTTTGATTTATTTCAGGACTTGACAAAGTAAAGAAAAATACAAAATAACTCATTCTTGTGGGGCCTCCTTTCACTTGTGCGGTGACTGTGGCAAAGGCAGAAGAGAGGATGAAAAAAAATAATGTTTTTAGACTGTAAACATTAGCTCAATTGTTGATACTCTAAATATAGAATATAGTGAGGGAATGTACTGCAGAGGAAACTGAATCCTGTCATTCTTGATCTTCTTGTGAAACCAAAATACTAAAGGAAGTTATTGCAAAATTGAAATTTTATTTACACATTCTCCCTGGAGAAGCAAATAAAGGAATTGGCAAAGTTGATTTGATCATGTACCCAAAAGCAAGAGCAAACATCATTCATGGGACTCTTGTCAGTTCAGATCACAGTGCTCACACACTTATATACACACACATATATGTGTGTATATAGGTGTATATATGTATGTGCATGTGTATATATACATATGTGTGTATGTGTGTGTGTGTGTATATATATATATATATATCAAAAAGACCACCGTGAAGATAACTGCAGCTTATCCATCATCAGCTGTTGCAGAGGATGAGAAAGTGGAATAATTCTTCAAAGACTATAGGATTATGAATTTAGAAGTGACCTTAGTGACCACTGAGTCTAACCCCACCATTTTAGATGAAGAAACCAAGAATGGATTAGATGAATGACCTGCTTGGGTCACACAGTGTTCAAGGTAGAATCTGAACCCAGGTCTTCCTGATTCCAAGTCTAGTGCCCTAATCACTGCACTCTACCAATAAAGCCCACAGTAAGACCCTCCAAATTAAATCACCACATACTTTAATACTTGCTGGCTTCCAACAGAAAATAAAAATTTAAAAAACAAACAAACCTGGCAGCTTTAATGCAAAGGTGGGCATGGTGGAAGTTGGCATAAAAAAAGTGTTGGAAAATGTGGCTCAGGAGTAAGAAATAAGAAAGGCAAAAGACACGTAGACTTTACAGAAGCTTCCTGCTTATTTATCATGAATCTTCAAGAAGAAAAATAATTGGTGTTAGACTTGGCAAGTACCAAATAAAATAAATTATATTTTAATGGACAGGAAATAACTAATTACTGTCATGAAATCACTTCTGCTTTAGCTCTCAGCTCTATCAGTATCATGAAGATGACTAACTTGTTAAAGCCAAGGTCAAAATAAATATCAGGCTGGAAGACAGAAGAGCAATGAAAAGACATAGTATGCTACTGAGGTGACACCAAACGAAAGGATAAAAGAGCGTGTATCAATACAGCCTGTTATCATGTTCTAAGGAAGTCCAACTGGTGCATGAAAGACCACAATGAGGAGAAAAAAGAGCCCAGGCTACTCTCCATCTCCCTGATCTCAATCAACCTCTCAGTCTCCTTGCCAAGAGATATGGCAGCAAAGAGCACCATCCATTTTTAGCAAGAGTTCTGAACCTCTTTTTTTTTTTTAAATCATGGACAACTTTGGCCATCTGGTGAGGCCTGTTGACTCCTTTTCAGAGTAATGTTTTCAAATGTATAAAATAAAATATATAGGGTTACAAAGGAAACCAATGATACTGAAATACATTCATCAAAATACTTTTTAGCAAGTCCATGAACCACAGGTTAAGAACCTCTGAATTAGATCACAAATTTGTACATGAGAATGGTTGAAGAGAATGAGCCATAGCAATACACACACACATACATGCACATACACACATATGCATGTATGCACATACATGTGCGGGTGTGTGCATATACATACATGCACGCGCATATACACACGTGAATGCATGCATGTGCAAAAAATAGTGGATAAAACAAGTTTGCATTGCTTTCTGACATTAGTTCCCCCCCACCCATTGTCCCAAGGTGACTTAGGGACAAAATTACCAAATGCTGAAAAATGGAAGAGGTCTATAAAGATTTCCATAACAAGCCATTTTACCTAGCAATGACATTTGAATTGTCATTAATATTTCTCATGCATGATATGTGTCTATAGTATTGCTCCAGCACCAATATAATTTTCAGGGCATTGAGGGGTTGATTCTAAAGACATTTGAAACAGGAGAGGATATCAAACACTTGGGGAAAAAAATCACAGAATTTATTACCACCAAAAAAATAAAGTTGACCAAGATGATATCAATAACTGTTGCTCATATACCTTTATCTCATCTCTATAAGATCTTTAGGAAATTAATCTGCACATACATCAGGAGCATCCTTAATAATGATGGAAGAATGGAATGTACAGGCCTTTGCAAAAGATTTTCTATAGCAGATCACATCTGACAGTCACAGAATTGACTGAAAGGAATAGAAAATACAAGTTCAATTGGGTGTATTATTTGTGACTATCAAAAAGCATCTGATTCAGCATAAAAAAAAATATTGCCTTAAAGGTTCTCCTATAATGATGTCTCCCAAGCACATCCCCAAATCACAGAAGATTCTTTGAAAAGTGTGGTTGCTCTGATAATAATAATCATAATAATAAACATTTATATAGCATTTACTATGTTTTAGACATTACATTTAGCACTTGACAATTATTATCTTTAGTTGATCCTCACAACAACCCTGGAAGGTAGGTGCTATTATCCCCATTTTACAGATGAGGAAACTGAGGCAAACAGGCCTTAAGTGACTTGCCCAGAGTCAGGATTTGAACTCAGGTCTTCCTGATTCCTGACCTGGCACTCTATCCACTCTGCCCCCCTGTAGATAAACTTGAGTATTTGCGTGTGTTTGTGTGTGTGTGTGTGTGTGTGTGTGTTTATGTTGGCCTACAGAATCAAATGCTGAATCAAATGCTCATATATCATATATATGAATGTATGTGTATACACACACATATATAATACAGGAGAGAGAGACAGATACAGACGCAGAAAGACAGAGAAAACACACACACACAGAAGAAAGTGTATAGGCACATAGCTTTGTAGTTGAGGTTTTCTTGATCACTTTTTTTGGAACCAGTAAAGTCTGAGATTTTTTTCCCATGCCTCTGCTATCTCCCCCTTCTTTAGATACCTTGTAAATATATCCCCCAGCTTGGTTCTACTTTCTCTGTCTCTCTGTCTTTGTTTCTGTCTCTCTCTAGTTCAATATAGATATATGTGTATACACGCACACATAATATCTGTATGTATACGCACACATAATATCTGTATATATACACACACACACACTTTCTTACCTTTGTTCTTCTTAGTGACATCTCTATGTTCTCTGTAAGCTCCTCAAGAACTGTGATATTTGAATCCATGAGTGGGGATTCCATGATTCTTGATGGAGAAGACTTAATGATTTTTGCAAATCTTTTCCATTTTTCTTCCATTTGTGGCCTTCTTTCTGTTTCATCCTAGAGTGCTCCTGGGATGTCTTTGCTTAGTTGGATATGTTGCCAGGTTTTCTTTAAACTGGTTCTGCCATAATCATCCATCATCTTTCTTCATAATATTTTATAAATGAGTTTATATTCCTATTCCTTTTTACCTTTGGCAGCCATCTTTCTCTGGTGAGTAAGTCAAATGTTTGCTGACTAAGGTGATTTCTGGGCTCTTTTGGTCTCCTTGTTGTAGCAATTTTACTTGTACTAATTTACATTAGTTTAGCTTCTGGATGAAATTGAACCATTGTTGATAACACTCATGTTGTCCATTTCCCATTTCCTATTTTCAGTAGTTTGTTTAAATAATTTATATCTAAATCTTCTTAATTATATACATTTCTATTCTTGATCACAAATTTTGATCTTGTACATAGTAGATGCTTTAAAAGTGCTTCTTGGAATTTGATATTGAACTGCTAAAGGATGCTTATTGTCCTATGCTATTCAGTTAATAGACCATTATTGTCCTATGTTATTCAATCAATGGTGCAACTGGTCCTTCAATATGTATATTTTAGACACATTCTGAAGATGGAAAAGAATCTAGATTAAAACTTAGCAGGCTAGGGGTGGCCAGGTAGCACAGTGAGTAAGAGCACCGGCCCTAGAGTCGGAATGACCTGGGATCGAATCCGGGCTCAGACACTTAGCACCCACCCAGAAACACCTGGCCATGTAACCTTGAGCAAGTTACTTAACCCCAATTGCTTAGGGGTGGCCAGGTGGCTCAGCAAGTAAGAGCACCGGCCCCGGTGTCAGGATGACCTGGGATCGAATCTGGGCTCTTTTACTTAGCACCACACCCAGAAATAACTGGCCGTGTAACCTTGAGCAAGTTACTTAATCCCGATTGCTTTAAAAAACAAAACTTAACAGGCTAAGGCTATCAATCTGGTTTGCCTTTGGGAAATTATACACTCCTTTTAATGATCTCGAGCTTTTCACTGAAACAAAATCCCTTCTATTAGAAAATCTGTATTTTTTCTAGTGATGATGTATAGTTGCAAGTCATAGAATAAATACCATAGTCTCTGAAGAATTAGAGTTCCAGATCACCCAAAGGACCATCAGAAGGACATTGTGCATATGAATAAAAATATAACGCATTACCAATGAAGAATTGTACAAGAAAGATAAATCGGGGGGAAAGTGGGACTTTTTTCAAATAACAAGTCAAGTAACAAGAGTAAGAGGTAACTGATTAATAGCCTGTGCTCCTTTGGTATTCACATGATGTGAAGAAGTCCAAAGAAAGCCCCATCAGGTGATGGGTAGATTCCCAGCAGGAGAATTACCAGGAGGCATGGGCAAGAGTCACCCTGGAGCAGACATCTTGAATGGCTTGTGAATTGTATCACTGGAGGGAAAACGTCCATTGATGAGATCACAGGTCCATCTAAATATCATTTTTTAAAAATCAGAGCATCAAGAAGAGCAGAAAAAAACAATAAAACTGAAGCTTAAATAGATCATGAGGAACAACAGCCGCACAAATTATTTCTAATGGTCTCCTCGTTCTGTTTACCTAAATGTTATAGAACCAGAATCCCATTGAAAGCCCCATAAGCAGTGGGGAAGAATGTAGCAAGGGAAGAACCATTTCTTTTAAAGCCACAGGCATTTTCTCTTCCTGAAATTCTGGAAAAGAAGCTAGAATTTCTTGTAACTCATCCCACTATACCTGAAGCTTGAATTTTCAAAGAGAAGACTGGGATCTTTGTACTTTGCATATATGCCCTCTCAGAAGAACTGCAAAAGAGCAGCAGAGAACTTCATGATAAGCAAATGATATTTCTCCCAAAAAGAAAGAGATATAAACAGTTCTATGACTGATGGACTGGGCTAGCCCACTGTTGACCCAAAGTTAGTGTCTGCCTATGTGATAAGGTTTAAGAGGTACCTTAAAGTACCTTGCCTCAAAATATCCCAATTCATTAATCTGGTAGGGTGTCTTTGGGCATAATTTTGAATGCCTTCAAAGGAAGTCCCTGGATAAATGAAACTTTGGGAAAAAAAAAACAAAACACTTTTCAGATCAGAAGTCAGTAGACCTGGGTTCCAGCCCCAGCTCCAATGCTGTGTAGTCTTGGGCAAATCAATTAAATTTGGGGGTCCTAGGTTTCCTTATCAGAAAAATGGGAGGTGTTATCCCTGTCTTACTTGCCTCACAGAGTTGTCTTGAAGATCAAATGAAAAAAATGGACATGAAAGCTGTATATATGTATGGGGGAAATCGTTGCCATTATCATTGTCATTCTGATAATGGCCACTGGGAAGAAGTAACATGTTAGCCCAATATTATATCAGCTATATGAATTAATCAGATCAGTAGAAAAAAAGAAGACTCCTGAGGGGCTAGTGACTTTTAAAGAGATGGAAAGGGAAAGTCTAGATTGTGTTGCTAAATGGGTTTTTTTTTTAACTTTTATTTAGTATTTTATTTTTCCCCAGTTACATGCAAAAACTATTTTGGGTTGCTATATCTTAGGAACTCTGAGCAAACTGTGTGAGGGCACAGTGTGAGGACTATGAATATGTGCAGGGAAATCACAAAAGAAGCAAAGAGGATGCCAAGGATAAACCTGGCCTGCTTCACAGTTTCATCTTGGATGTGTGCCTTGTCAGATTCTCAAGAGAAATTCCACGATCCTAGATGTAAGAAAGTTCTGGTCTGAAGATTTTCACTTAAAATGGATATGATTTCCATTCATTGGTAACATCCTTACAGGAAGACAAAAACTAACATTACTACTATGTGAAAATCCATTGGTTGGTATTGAACCTACTGAGGAGCGTAATTTTTTAAACTGTGTTGTAGGGCCCTGTACTGAACCATCAAGGTGCCAGATTTTTACTGCAGTTAAATGCACAAGCAGAGATCTTTGCCAAATACAGACAAACTGAAAATAGAAATCTGGAGACATAAGGCCTATTGGCAATCTAGATAGGAAAATAGAATGAGGAAAAAAGGGTAACAGGAGGAAAATTCTTGCTTCATTGCACCAAATAGAAACAGTGCAAAGTTTTCTAAAGTCAATTTATTCCTCTAGGTCTAATAACATTTGCTCAGTAGGTCTTTATTTACAACCCATGGTTCTCGTAGCAGAAGTTATGATGTCAGAGTAAAATATACATATGCATGTGTGTGTGTTGCAGGGGGGAGAGTTTATAAAATCTTTACATTATATAGATTCCTTTCTATATAGACACATAGAAAGATGTAAAGGCATACACATAGGTATGCTTTTATGTATATTATGTATATATACATTCTATATCAACATGTATATATATATTTACACATATCTATCTATCTATCTATCTATCTATCTATCTATCTATTTAAATGCTCTCTACCCTGAAGATATTTATAACCACCAAATCCCTTTGTGAAGTACTAAGAAACTTTTTCCTATGCCTTAACCTGGTTACCATTTTCTTTTGTGGGCTATAGAATCACAGAATCGCAGAGACAGAAAGACTTCAAAGGCTGTCTTCCAACTTTATGAGCCCATAAACTAGCTGAATGGTTTTTAGACTTTTTGGTTTCAAGACCCCTTTACAATCTTAAAAATTGTTGAGGACCCTCCAAAGAGCTTTTGCTTCTATGGGGTTTTGTCTATCATGATTTTCTGTATTAGCAATGAAAACACCTACCTTATTATGAAAAGTTTTGACTTCATGAACCCCACAATGAGTCTCAATGACCCCCATAGGTTTCTGGGCTGTACTTTAAGGACTGCTGATCTCATTGAAGTAGTCTAGCCATGTCTTCTCAAAATGTTCTATACCCATTTTCCCCTAAGATTACTTTGGTGCAACCACACCTATTAGATTACCAAGGTGTGTTGATAGCTGAGTTGTTTCTTTCTTCAATACATCAGAGTTCTGTGATTTTACCACGAGAGTACACTTTGACTTAGTAGACAGTCATGGTGAGTTGCTGTGGCCAAAAATTTTATATCCAGCATCCAACCTTCCAATGCCAAATTTCTTTGAAATTAAGTTGATTGACTTTCAGACAATAAGTGGGCAATACTACCCCAAGGGGCACTGGAACAATAGGGAGGGTGCAATTGTACATTTAATCTGAGACTTCTTTCCTAGTTTGTAAGATTTCCAGGGGGGTACTGAGTAAATGTTTTGTTTTTTTAAAAGGTGGTGGTAGGCCAAATAAGTTTGGGGACCTTGTAGCAGTAATACACTGGCATACCCAGGATGGCTGCTAGCATAGGTTCTTAGATCTGCTTTATTGGAAAGATAATTGTTTAAGGGGTCAACAATCTTTTTTAATTACATTCACTAATTTAGGAGAAAAGTCAGCACCCTGAACTTCAGAGAAAATGCAAGCAGAGAAATAAAGACCAACAGACAGGGCTCTGACTGCCTGAATCAACTATATACTTTACATACATCCCTGGATCAAGAGAGCCTTTACATCTGAGCAGTTGGGGAGCTCTGAACATATGATAATTCATTATCTTGACCAGGGAAACACAAGATCTTTCTCACAAGCTAACCCCCAAAGCAAAATACCAACTCAGAATACATATACACTTCTCAGAGCCAGGAGGCATTACAACCCTCTGACTCAGTGCATAATTAGAAATTAGCAAAAGGTGTGAAAGCCTTCCTACAAGCAAGCTTCCCTTAATAGGCTCTACTGAGAGGCCTATTAATGGGCCTGGACATCTAAAATCCCATTAACATTACAAACTTCTACAATAGACTCACATTCAGTAACCAGCCCTTTGCTTAAAGCTTTTTTTGGTTGGTAGAACCTACAAGAGTTTACAATCCTTTTGCATACTAAGGGGGAAGGGAATAAGCATTTTTATAGCACCTATGTCCTAAGCGGTTTACAAATCTTATGTCATTTGATCCTCCTGACAACCTGTGAGGTATATGCAATTATTACCCTCAATTTTGAGTCGAGGAAACTGAGGTATACAGAGATTAAGTGACTCATCCAGGATCACACAGCTAGTAAGTCTCTGAGGTTGTATCTGAACGTAGGTCTCCCTGACTCCAATCTTAGCTCTCTCTGCTACTGTACCACCCAACTGCCATTATAAACCCAAGATTAACTTCATGACACATAACACATACCACATCATAGTAGGATTTAATTGAAATATACTATTTCCTTAATGTGGGGTGGGGGTGGGAAGGGATAATGAAATAAGCATCCAGGACAACAGCTGATTCAGCCGTTCAGATCACAGAATCTCAGCATTGTAACAGCCATCAGAACTCTAATTAATCTACTAATCAAACCTACATCTGAAAAAAAAAAAACCTCTTGGTCACCAAGTGGCCATCCAGCTTTTTTTTTTTTGAAGATTTGGGGAGAATAGGAGCTTGCTTTCTACCCTGGCAGCCCGTTTCATTTTGGCACAGCTGTTTACTTGTTAGGAAACTGTGCTTCAGTCTTCATCGCAACAGCTTGCACCCATTGCTCCTCATCCCTCTTACACATAGAAATACTTACAATTACATTCTCCCCTAAATCTTCTCTGCTTCAGGTTTAACATCCCTAGTTTCTTCAAACAGTTATTGCAAAATCCGATTTTGAGGCCTTTTGCCGTCTTGGACACCCATCTCTGGACTCTCTGCTTTATCCATTGTCCTTACAAAAAAAGTCCATCCATTCCAGCATGAAGTATTGGGAAGAGCATCAGGTCAGAATGAGAGCATCTGGATTCAAATCCCTGCTTTGCTATTGGCTACCTATATGACCTTGGGCTCCCACTGTCTGTGCTTCTCTGT
Organism: Petaurus breviceps papuanus; assembly: GCF_028583685.1. Classification (NCBI taxonomy): domain Eukaryota; kingdom Metazoa; phylum Chordata; class Mammalia; order Diprotodontia; family Petauridae; genus Petaurus; species Petaurus breviceps. The sequence goes on from NW_027187347.1 coordinate 9,935,027, forward strand.
AAAATAAGGGCGTCTTCCTGGCAGACCTCCAAGATCCCTTCCTGCTCTAAATCTAAATTATCCTAATGTGATGGGATCCTCAAATGCCTTATCCCAAAGCAGATTAAGATATATGGCCCTGTCTGTGGCTCGTTTTCTTTTTTAATCTATTTTTTTTTCCTTTTGCTCAGTTGGTCACCTAAGCATTGTGATAATAAACAGTTCACATTTGCACAGTGATTTAACTTCTTCAGAATGCTCATTAAGACAGGCAGGTATTCTAGTTCTCACAGAGATCACGGACAGATAAAACAAATCTAAACTCCTTCCAGAAAAGATTTCCATCTGTTAATGTGCTGTAACTGAATAAACACGTTAGTGCCAAGGAGCAAACCAGGCATGGGGATTTGGAAGTCTCATGAAATTAATTAATGACATAAAGTGAATTAATTAATTTCCTTTTAATACCTTTGAAGATGAAAGAAGATGGGATAAATACTAAGTATCATTATTACTCTGGATGCTTATCACAATATTTGGAAGACTGGTAGCATAAACAGAGCGGGCTAGACAAGATCTTTTGGAGATCAGTAAGGAATACAGTTAGTTCTCCTTAGCCATAAGCACGGTTATTTTAAACAATTGCACACATTCAGTGAGAAGTTCTTAGATTCACTTTGGTTTGAATACCCCATCTACTGTTTACTATTTGTGTGAGCCTGGGACAAGTCACAACCTCTGGGACTCTCAGTTTCCTCACTTGTAAAATGAAGATAGTAATAGCCAAAGTTATGCTGTTCAGTTGTATACCACTCTTCGTGGCCTCATTTGGGGTTTTCTTGGTGAATATACTGGAATGGTTTGCTATTTCCTTCTCCAGATCATTTTACAGATGAAGCAAATGGTTAAGTGACTTGCCCAGGGTTGCACAGCTGCTAAGTGTCTGAGGCCAGACTTGAACTCAGGAAGATGAGTCTTCCTGACTTCAGGCCTGGCTCTCTATCCACTGTGCCACCTCACTGCCCAATGGCCATAGTACCCACCTCACAGAGTTGTTGTATGGCTCAAATGAGATAATGTAAGGTATTTTGCAAACTTTAAATCACTATATATGTCAATTATTATTATTGCCAACAAACTTGTCATGAATTTGAGTTTTCCCAGAATCTTCACTAGAATTAGATGTAAATATCAGTGTATTGATTGATACCCACTAACCTCCTCAACACTGCTGATTGTACCAAACAAACATAGGGAGGAATTCTTGATAATGGTGAAATTCTGTGGTTTTCTCAGTCCTTAAAAATGTTTGTTTGTATCTCTTTGCAGATTCCGGGGGAAATCCATAGATGGGAGATATGATTCAAGCGATGGTAAGAAGAAACTTTGATTAAATGAAGCTTCTGTTGAAATTAGAATGATAGTAAATATTTTATCAGCAACCTCTGCTCAGAGAAAAGGGGGAAAATGATAAATAGCTCATGCTTTCTTACCTCTCTAGCTTTGACAAACTCCAAACCTTCCTCTGGGCAATCCCACAAGGTAGTTCGACATGGTAGAATACTTTCTGAGGTAACCAAAGTTAATAGGAATTATAGAGCCTACCTTGCTTAGATTTATATTCTCAATAATATGCCGATTATTGAGACACTAGACACATTAGGAAAGGGGGTTCTATGGTAGAGTGGAAAACGTGCTGGCCTTGGAATTAGAGGATTTGGATTCAGATCCCACCTCTGATACAGCTTGTGTGACCTTCACCAACTCAGTAACCTCAGTTTCCTCATTTGTAAGAGGAGGGAGTTGGACTAGATGGCCTCTCAGGTCCTTTCCAGTTCTAGGTCTTTGAACTGTGAACTAACCATGAATTTTTGCTTATAAGTGTGACATATATAGAAGAAACCACAGAAATCATGAGTGACCAGAGATTATGCCATCACCAGAGGAGCAGAATGTACTGTACTTGTTCTTAGTAAGAGACACACTCAATGACCAGTGTATAGTTATGCAGAGTTCAGTCTGGGCAAAAGCCACCTTAATTCTACTTTGAAGTTTTCTTTAACTAAAAATAATAATCATTAACTAAAAATATCTAAAGGATTTGACGTAGACCAAGAGCACTGTCCTAGAAAACAGCATCAATACTGAGGTATAAAACAATTATTTACTCACCCTATGTGTAAACAGAACACAAGAGCTATCAAAATAAACAAGTAGAGAAAATGACCTACTTCCCAGAGCTTGAATTTGACAAGTAAGGGTATAGTGGTCTTACCTGGGTTTTTTGGGGCAAACATAAAACTTCTGAAGCCTAAACTCTTCCAAGCTGCTGATCTAGGGGGCAGCATCAAGGACAGGTAGGTGGTAGTTACAGGAAGATATCTACCTTTCTTTTGACACCATCATTGATTTCCTCTGCTTACTTCCCCTAGAATTTTGAGTCCTCATTTTTCATGTGTTTTATTGATTTTTTTTTTAAAGCAATTGGGGTTAAGTAACTTGCTCAAGGTTACACAGCCAGTTATTTCTGGGTGTGGTGCTAAGTATCTGAGCCCTGATTCAATCCCAGGTCATCCTGACTCTGGGGCCGGGGCTCTTACTTCACTAAGCCACCTGGCCACCCCTGTTTTATTGATTTTTTATATTATTGATTCCTTTATCTCACTTGGTTCTTCCTTCAGTTTCAGATCCTTCTCCCTTTACAGAGTGTATGTTTTATCCTTTAGAATATAAGCTCCTTGAGGGCAGAGAAATTATATGCAGAGCCTGGTACTCACTAAGTAGGGTTGTTTAGGATTTTTCAAGTCAACACAACAGATCTAAGCTGATAGAGAAAATTTATTTTATTTTTTAATGTGTTTTAAATGCAAATCAGTAAAATGTTGCTTAATAGAATTTTGAGTGTGGCTAGATCTTAATATATTTAGGAACAAGGGTCAAAAATGGATTCTTCTTCAGTGGAAACTAGATAACCATGGTGATGTTTTAAAAGGTATTCCCATTCAGTTATGTTTTACCTATAGGTCCCTTCTTCCCCTGAGATTCTCTTCCTTAGTGTCTAACCTGATAAGTAATTCTCCTTCCCTCTTCTCCTACACCTACCATATATCATCAAAGAAAAACTTGGAAAGTGGGTGGAACTGGTTAACTTAAGCTTGATCATTCATTGAATTTGGGGTCTGTTAGTCATTTCTGCTCTGCAAATTAGCCGAGTGGTAGACCTATCCCTCCAAAAAAGGAAACAAGTCCTTTGTGAGCTTAAAAAGGGAGTAAAATCTTTGTAATAGAAAGAGACAAGGAATCCATTTTTTGACCATTAGAAGTTGGTGCAATGAAGGCAGGCTCTAAGAAAAGGTAGTTTACTGTAGCCGCCATGTCCCATTTTTAAGCCATGTGGCCACCGAGAAGACCAGGCTGAAATAGTGTCTTAGAGTAATGATCAAAGCTCTCCCTTGTTAAAGTAAAGCAAATATGACTTAGTTAAACTGAACTGATAGAATGGATTATGGGGCAAGGGTAGTACTCCCAGAGCCCAGAGAAAGCTTTAGGAAAGGGATGAAGGAAATGTCTGTAAGATGGCCTGATATCTTGAAATAAAATTTGGTGGGGGAGGGGGAGAGGGGTAGTAAGGGGTGTAGTGGTATCAAGGACCAGCATAGGACCTCATGGTTCAAGTAAATCTAGATCAGAAATGTAGTATAACTTTAGGCTGGTGCACAGTGGATAGAATACCAAAACTGTAGTCGGGAGGTCTGAGTTCAAATTTAACCTCAGAGACTTACTAGCTGTGTGACCCTGGGCAAGTCACTTAACCCTGTTTGTATTTCCTCATTTGTAAAATGAACTTGAGAAAGAAATGGCAAACCATGCCAGTATCTTTGCCAAGAAAACCCCAAATGGGGTCACAAAGAGTGGCACAGGACTGAAATGACTGAACAACAGCTGAGAATAACAAAACAAACTTGGGGTCCGGACCATAGATGGGAAAAAATTTAAGGAGCAGGTTCAGGGTGAGACTGAAAATCCTGTAATACTTGGCCAGAATTTCAAATGAAATTAATCTAAATCTAGTTAGAGGGGATTCTTTTTCAAATTCAGGTCCAACTATATGACCTCTGAGGTCCCTCTTAATTCTGAGTAACCTGGTCCAGCTTCTACCATCTCACTCCAGAGAGGAATAAGAAAGAAAAGAAATGGGACTGTGTGCTTTAACCTATGACAGTCAAACCAACAGTGGCTAAACTTACTGAGTTATGATAAGCAACCTGTATTCTATAAACTCTTTAGTTTATGTGTTTCTATTTTCTTCCTTCCACCCCACCCCCACTCAATCTAATAAGGCTGAAAATTAATTAATTAATTAAGGTTGAAAAACCCCTACCCACTTGATTGATTTAAGTGAAAAATGCATTTTCTCATACCTCAGTCAAGTTATGTATGGGGCTCAGTGTACCCCTAGAGAGGAGGAAGTTGGGAACATTGGGAGCTCCAAAAGAGGTAGAGAACCCAGGACTGATAGTGATGGTGAAAGGCATTCCTTCCTATAAGCACTAACCTGTCATGAATTACTATCTTTGACTGAAGTGCTGTCTATGGCACAGCTTCTTTTACATGGATGTCCCTTGCGATGAGACTAAAACCATGATTGTAACATTGGGCAGCATAGCAGTTCCTTGATTGGCCCTTCGGAGATCTCTGTATATTCTTATTTATCTTGGGTATTTTTTTTTCCTCCTGGACTCATTTTTACTACAGTGAGATAATTATAAGACAACCAGGGGCTCTAAGAAAAATTGACAGGGTCTCAGAATGACCTTTGTGATTCATAAGTTTGTTCTTCAAAGTAACACTTGTTACCTTAAATTTTTCTGCAGACCAAGAGTCTCTTTTGTCTGAATGAATGAAGAATGTATTACATATTTACTATGTGCAAAGCACTTTACTAAACACTAGAGATTCAAATAGAAAATGAAGACGGTCTCTGATCTCAAGGAAAGATGGTGGGGAAGAAGCGCCTAAAGGAAAGGGGGCTTAGAAATACAATGAAAACTACTACTTGCCAATGTGCTTACAAGTTCTCAACTGAGGTACCTACTTTGAGTTATCCTATAAAACTGATACATCCATGACCATGTAAAGCATTACATCATTATTTTCAAATATTCCAATGGATAGGACCTTTCATCAGTGTGGATATTCCTTCCAATGATACAGATTGCAGCCCACTCACACCTACCCATTCTGGATGACTCTTGTCCACATCCTCCCATTGTCCCCCTAAGGAATCCACCCAGTGTATTTGGGCCTTCCTTACTCTCTTGATGTGACAAGGATGCCAGGAGAGCACAAGGTTGTCTGTCAGTTAGCCCTTGCTCTCACCAAGCAACCAGCCCATTTTTTTCATTTATCTATTTCTTTACATGAGGATCTCTTATCCCACTTCTCCCCCATAATCCCACAATTTTGATGTCACAGTGAAATTGTGCTCACTCTGTACTCCTTCCTTGCCCTTTGTGTAGTCCTTAATTTCAGTCCTTTAGAGACATTAGCATTCCCTGACTTACTGCCATACAACAACCATGAAACAAAGAGCTTATTGAATCTTATTCAATATTTCCTGCTTCCGGATACCAGCCTTCCACCCTCTCTCTCATGCTTGCTTCACTTTGGATCAGTCGCAGTTTTCCTGCACTGAAGGCTCGCTTCTGAAGAGGGTCAGTCTTCTAGAGAGCTCAGAAGAGGCATATGCTTCACTTCATTGCCAGATAGAAGGCTCTTTGGCATTCTGTCTCAGTGCTTGTGACTTTGGGAACACAGACTTGCCCCCTTTCCTATCCCTACTTCCCAGAGTCTTCACCAGAACAGAAAAAGAGAAGTCCATTGTCCCATGGGGAAATTTCAGGGTACTAAGTTCAGAGCCCAGCCCTCAGCACAGTCCCTGGCATGTAGTAGGCACTTAATAAATGCTAGTTGATTTGACTTACAAAGTACTTGTGGACAGGCAAATTACAGGTATGTACTTTGTTATTCAATTGGCTTGACAAGGTTTAACACAATAACTAGATTTTCATAGCTACCACCAATTTCACTTAGTATTTCCCCTTCCTGATTCCATCTCCAGTGTAGGTAGAGCTTTCTCTTTCTATTAGGTCTGTTGACAACTGAAATTGTCTTGGTTTCTGTCTGGTAGAGGTGGAAGGGACCTCAGTGGACATTCCAAATAATTATCTCCTGATTTTCAAAGCACTCAGAAATCTCCCTGAAATAGTTTTTCTTTATTTTTTCTGGATTTTTTTTTACTCTTTTACAGCATATGCCAAAAGGAATTGTATCAAATACAACTGGAAAGGTAGATTAAGAGCCAGATTCTGGAAGCCCTAAAATGCCAGGCTAAGAAGTATTTATTTTATACAAGAGCAATGGGGAGCCATGGAAGATTTTTAAGTAAGAAAGTGATAACTCAGGGATTAGGGATCCAGATGTTGTAAATCTACTAATAACAGGACTATGGAAATACCAGTTTATTTGAATCGCTACTCTCCAGATGGACATATGGTAATGAAGGGTGGTTGGCTGTTTTATCTTGAAACACCAGGGAGCTATAACAGGGTGGGGAATGGAGGGTGGGGAGGTGAAGGAATCAGGGAGCTCAAATGAGAGTTTTGGTCAATAAATTTCTGAAGATCTAGTCTCCAAGAAGCAGGCTAAACTCACACTGAGTGCCTGTTATATAGATTCAGCCCCAGAAAATGCAGGTTAAGCTATACCCAGAGTATACTTCTATGTGGAACACACATGGCTTTATCTCAGATCTGGTTTCCGCAGGCCTGAGCTAGGTGTTCAGTGGGAAGCCTGTGGTGGCAGATCCCAACATAGGCATTTTAATCTGAACCAGAGGACCAGGAAGGAAAATTGTTACCTCCCTTTTGATTTGACTAGAAGGGGGCATTTAGAGTTCTCCCTAAAAACAGAAGAAAACAAGAAGGCTAGCAAGCTGGCAGTCAAGGGACAAGTTACTAAAGTAATAGTTAACAATAACAGCTAACATTTTTATAGCCCTTACTATGTGCCAGGTACTGTGCTAAGAATTTTACAGTTATTTAGTCCTCACAACAGCCCTAAGAGGTAGTGCTATTATGACCCTCATTTTACTGATGGGCACCTGAGGCAAACAGTCACACAGCCAGGGGCCAGTTTGAAGTCAGGTCTTCCTGGTTCTATTCACTGTGCTACCTGACTGCTCCAGAAGTTGTGGGACAAAGTTAAAATTAAGAGCAAACTTTAAAGATTATTTTACTAATTCAGGTCTTTGTTCAAGATTACAGTTAGAATAAGCTATCAGAGAAGGAATGAAAAATTAATGCAGAGCTATATATAGGTACATTTTGGAGTTTATTCCTTTTTTAAAAAAGAGAATTGCCCCAAAAGTATCAGCTGTTTTTTGTTATTTTATGAATATTTGACTAAATTTAGCTATTAGAATAGAGGAATCTATTTTTATGTGAACAAAATTGTACAATTTGTATGTAGGACTTGAGTTACAACAAGTATCTCAGGTCCCCAGAAAGGCCTTTCAGGTTCAGTAATAAAATGGCAAATTACTGCCCCCTGGTGACAACATACTAAAATTCTGGTGCAGTTTTTTTGGATGCAAACCAACTCCAAGGTTGAAACTGTAAAATTAAAGCCTTAATATGACAACTTCCTCATACCAACCTTGCTTTTCACTTAATTTATACATCCATGCCTTTCATGGAGTTATTTGGATTTAGCTTTGTTTCAGTCAAAAGGACAGAGCATCAGCATCCTAAAAAATACTTTTATACATATTTGATATTTCATATTTAAAGCTAGAAGCAACTGTTTCGGTTACTTCCTCATGGTACAGATACGGAAATTGAGGTCCAGAGAGAGGATATTACTTGTTCAAAGACACATTGCTAATAAACATAAGAGATACAATCCTAACCTTTCTCCTGACTCCAAATCCATCGTTCCTGCTTTTAACCCAAGGAAGGAGCTGCAATCCAATACACAAGATGATTGGAGGGGGCAGAGCTTATGTCATGCCTCTCATTCAGAATCACAAAATCTCAGAACTGGAAAGGACCTCAGAGGCCATCTGTTGTTGTTGTTCAGTTATGTCCAATTCTTTGTGACCCCATTTGGAGTTTTCTTGGCAAATATACTGGAGTGGTTTGCCATTTCCTTCTCCAGATCATTTTACAAATGAGGAAACTGAGGGAAACAAGGTTAATGACTTGCTCAGGATCACATAGCTAGAGTGTTTTTGGCTAGATTTGAATTCAGGTGCTCTTGACTCCAGACCCAGCATTCTATTCACTGAGCCACCTTGCTGTCTTACAGGGTATCTAGCCAACCCATATTTGAATAAGAATTTTCCTTTACAAAGTAAGTCTTTTTGTGGGCCCCAAGTTCTCTAATGAGGGGAAATGATCACTGATTTGGGCAACTTGTTCCATTTAAAAAAAAATTATTATAGCTTCAACATTTTCATTGATTTTATTATGAAAACAAAATAAAGCTGGTTTGTTGGCCCTTTCTTTTGTTTTCTCCTCCCAGTAAAAAATGCTTACATTTCTTAATGGACAAAATCCTCTTAGACCTGCAATTGGGCTCAACACATTCTTCTTGGTGACCTTGGTCTTTATTTGGAATATTGACTTTGCTTGATCACCACCTTGATTACTGCTTCTGGGTACAGGGACTTTCCCCCTGACCACAGAAGGAGTATTTACCAATATCATACTGAGTCACTCTTTGAGGCTGCTACTTGGCATGTTTGGGTTTTGGGGGGTTTTTTTGGAGGCAATCAGGGTTAAGTGACTTGCCCAGGATCACATAGCTAGTACATGTCTGAGACTAGATTTGAACTCAGGTCCTCCTAACTATCCCCTGCACCACCTAGCTGCCATACTTCTTGAAATAAGTTTTGTGGGGCTTAGAGACCACCATGTCAGTAACAGTATTGTCAGTACAAAGGGAACCCTTCTACTTTGAAAGAACTCTAATAATTAAGATTTGCCTTCATGTCAAGAGAAAATCTGTTTTTAGGCATCTCCATCTTTAAACTCCCTATCAGAAAGCTCCTGTATGTTTCCTCTATGGACCAGGCAGAACAAGATCAATTCCTCTTCCACGAACAGTTTTTCAGTATATAAGGAGAGCAATCATATTCCCTTTGTCTTTCTTCTACAAGCAACACTCCCAGTTCCTTCAACCTCTCCTCTCTGTGCTATGACTGAGGACTTTCAATCATATTGGTTGCTCTTCAGCTTATCAATATCACTAGTTAAATGTTATACTCAGTTATACTGAGCAAACACTCCAGATATGCCTAGCACATAAGAAATGCTTGTTTATTTGAACAGGACAGAGTACAGGATAGTCTCACCTCTCTTATTATGCTCTCTTACTGAAGCCCAAGACTGAATTACCTTTTATTGGCTGCCATGTTGTTACACTGCTGATTGATGCTGAGCTTATGGCCCACCAAAAGCACCAGATCTTTTTCAGACTACAACTTGAAAGGTTGATTTCATGTCTCTTCAGTAGAGAGAAAAAAAATAGTAAAAAAAAAAAAGTTTCCTTCATAAATCATCTGGATCCAATCACAATGTCTCAGCCGTACCTTGGGGCCTTTCACTCAATATGTGCTTGGTAAATGTTGAATTTAAAAAATCCCCCTGTGTTCCAGAGGTAAAATACCCACTGGTCTTCATCTCCATGGGGTCTGAAATACAGAAACGGGTGAACACTGAACAGGAAGAATTTAGGCTTGAGCCAAGGAAGACCACTCCTGACTTAGAAAGACTGTATAACATATACAAAAACTGAGGAAAGTTGCATGGCTTCACTAACCAAAATGAAGTCTCATCTGTCTGAAGTGATTTATTTGTAAGCCTGCCTACAAATGATAAAGTAGATGGATTCTTGAGGCCCTTTTCAAGCCGCCTCCTCAATCAACGGTCAGCCAACAAAAGAAGTGCGACACTTTTGGTTACTAATTAGTCATGGTGAACCATACAATGTCAGAAATGAAAAGGGCCTTAGAGATGATCTAGTCTTCCCTATTTTACATTTGGAGAAACTGAGGCTTAAAACATGCCCATATCTCTTCCAAAAGAATAGTTGTCCCACATGAGCCCATAGTGTATAAAATATAACCAAATCAACCCCATTTCAAGAGATGTGCTTCTGGAGCCAAACTTGCCTTTGGAGACAGCATAACACATTTGCCAGATATTTGCTGGCTGTCATTCAATTCAAATATGTCTCTCTGCAGAATTTATAGACTCCCATGGAAACACAAAAAGAAGACTAATTTAGCTTGCCATTGTCTTTTCAACTTTATTCTTTTGAGCTTCTTCCCGACTTCCCAACTCTTTTCCCCAATTTACTGTGTAAGTTAGCAATCAGTGAGTTATGAACCAGACTGAGAAGCTTTACTAGTTTTTCTGGTTAATGTGAAACAAAACAAAAAACAGCCTCCCACAACCAGGAATAAATGTTTTGGCAGAGAGAGAGAGAGACAGAGAGAGAGACAGACAGACAGACAGACAGACAGAGACAGACAGAGACAGAGATAGAGAGAGAGAGAGACAGAGACAGAGAGACAGAGACAGAGAGACAGACAGACAGAGACAGAGACAGAGAAAGACAGAGACAGAGACAGAGACAGACAGACAGAGAGACAGAGACAGAGACAGAGAGACAGAGACAGAAACAGAGAGAGACAGAGAGACAGAGACAGACAGAAAGACAGACAGACAGAGAGACAGAGACAGACAGAGAGACAGAGAGAGAGAGAACACTATTCCAAATGAATTTCTAATAGGCATTCCTTTCCTAGTTGAAGCATTTGAACTAAACATGGATTAATGGCTCGATTTTATTGCCAGTTAATTCCAAAAAAATTTCGCAGATACTCAGACAATGATAGTTGCCAAGATTACAAGGTGAATTGATGGTAGAACCCCAAAATATTCCTTTTCTGGTCCAACAGACGCTCTGTTTCCTCCTTAGTTTGGTTCTATAAGACTTAATGGTTCTACCAAGACAATGCCAGTAGATGTCTAATGTGTTCTATAATGATGGACAGACTTTAAGTATGGTCCCAACAATAGTCTATTATCTGCTTTCCGAAGTCTAGCCTACCTAAGTTTGGAAGAACTCATCACCAATGGGTTGGTTACCAACTTGACAAGCTGTGGGATATGATCCCCCTTTTCTGTGAGGCCCCTTGTGCTTCTGCAGAGATTTTGCTAGAGGGCTGGAAAAGAGGCAGATGAGAATAAGAGCCAGGGAGCTTTAAAATTCTCTATATTTACTAACTTAACTGTTGGCACCCCAAATGTGAGATCCTTCTACAGTGATCAACAAATGAGAATTCTACTGGAGGACTTGAATCACATAAATATTGATGTTCTTGTGAATGAAGCCTGAAGACATAAGGCAGTTAGTTATATGAACGTGGAAGAAGGCTTACAGTTCTCCCTGGAGAAGCAATAAAGGCATTGGCAGATTTGGTTTTAGTATTCCTCCAAAGGCAACAAGAAACATGATTTCATGGGGCACTTGATCACCTTATAACTGCAGTGCTTATACTGAGCATTTGTAAAAAGACTAACCTGCAGGATACTGCAACATATGTATAAACATTTGTTACAGGGAATGAGAGAGAACATGTACAACTAAAACTCTCTAATAAATAACAAATACATTAATACTCAACAACTTCCTTGGAAATATGGGCATAGGGAACAAAGTATTTCTTAGAAAACATGACTCAAGACTAAGAAACAGAAGAGATTTACAGTTTGCAGACTACACCAAAGCCCCTAGAAATGAAAGGTGCTGGACATGACTAGCACCAAATAACAGTATCAAACATGAGACTGACTCAATCTTAATAGGAAAATCTTGGATAGTGATATAGGTATCACTCCTTAATTAGTTATTCTAATATATATAATCAGACCATTTGTTAGAAAAAAAAAAAGCAAAAGCAAATTAGAAGAATGGATGAAGAGGGGGCAGAACCACATTTATCCAGACCTTAGTATTTAACAAGAACAGTACTAAACTCTGGGAATTTTTTTTTTCTTTTTGGAGGGCAATTGGGGTTAAGTGACCAGCCCAAGGTCACACGGCCAGCAAGTGTTAAGTATCTGAGACCGGACCTGAACTCAGGTCCTTCTGACTCCAGGGCTGGTGCTCTATTCACTGTGCCACCCAGTTGCCCCATACTCTGGGAATTTAAACAGAAAATCAAGACAGTCCATACTCTTAGAATTAGAAATCATGCTCTAATTGGAGGAGCCAATGTATATAGTGGGGCTCAGCTTCAGGGCAGATGATAAGGCCTGGTGGTCATCCCTCTTAGTGGAAGGATTATAGTTGATGACTACCAGCTTATAGAAGCAGTATAACTTACGCACAACATCACTGTCCACTTCGTTCTACTTGTCCTTATTCTAGTTAAGACTTTGCCATCTCTTGCCTTAATAGTATCCAAATTGGGCTTCCTGCTTCTATTCTACTTCTAATCTATTTCCCATACATGCTTCTTCTATCTCCATCCATCTTCTATGCCGCTGCCAAACAAACATTTTTTATCAATCAGCTTTAATTAAGTAGCTATTGTGTGCCAAGTACCGTGTTAGGTGCTGGGGATGAAAAAAAAGACCCCAAGGTGAAACAATACTTTTATTCAAGGAACTTACAATTAAGGTGGAGGAAATATGTGTGTATGTATATATAATATGTGTATATATACATATGTACATATATGGGAAAAGAGACAGAGAGGGAGAGAGGGAGGAGAAAGAATATGCAAAATAGGTACAAGATAATTTTGAGAGCAAAGCAGTAGCAGCTGAGGGAATCTGGAAAGGCTTCATGTCGAAGATGACACTTGAACTAAGTCTTGAAGGAAGCTAGGGATTTTTTACAAGGAGAAAATGAGGGAAGAGTATATTCCAAACATGGGTGTCAGCCTGGAGAGAGGCTGAGGCCCGGAGAGAGAAGATGGAGTGTCATGTGTAAGAAGTGTAGAAAAACCAATTTGACTGGATTGTAAGTATGCATTAAAGAGAATGATGTGTAATAAGTCTAGAGAGGTAAGCTTGGAGCCAGGTTTTGAAGAACTTTATTTTTTATTTAAATTTTTTATTGATGTTTTCTTTTATAATCACCTTTATTTTTTTAAATCAAATACAAATTTATAAAAACCTCTTTTCTTTCTCTATGACTTTTACCCTCCCCAATGAGGGTGGGAGATAAAAAAGAAGGAAAAAAACCCTTGTAACATATATACATTATCAAGCAATTTCCCACATTAACTAAATCCAAAAAATATCTTATTCTATACTGAGTCCATCACCTTTCTGTCAGGATGTAGGTAGTAGGCTTCCTCATCAATCCTCTGGAATTGTGACATTGATCAGAGTTTCCAAGTCTTTCACAAAACCAATATATGAATTGTTTCCCTGGTTTTGTTCACTTAATTCTGCATCAGTCCATACAAGTCTTCCTAGGCTTCTCTGATGAAGCCCACCCCTTTTCATCATTTCCATAATACAGTGTTATTCTAGTACATTCATATGCCATAATTTGTTCAGCCATTCCCCAATCGATGGGTACCCCTCTCGATTTCTAGTTCCTTGACACTATAAAAAGATACTACATGTTAGGGTTGGGGGGGAGTTTGTACATATGAGTCATTTCTCCTTTTTTTTATCTCTTTGGGGAATAGGCCTAATATAGTGGTATTACTAGGTCAAAGGCTATTCATGGTTAAGTAACTTTTGAAGCATGGTTCCAAATTTCTTTCCAGAATGGCTGGACCAATTCATAGCTTCACCAACAGTGCATTAATGTATTTGTTTTCCCATAGCACCTTTGACATTTATCATTTTCCTTTTTTGCCAACTTTTGGAATTTAATGACCATAAGCTGTTCTAATTTGCATTTCTCTAATTATTAGTGATTTTAAAGTATTTTTCATACAGCTCTTGATAGTTTGTATTTCCTTCTTAGAAAAAATGCCCTTGACTATTTATCAGTTGGTAAATGGCACTGATTATTATAAATACTGATTAGTCCCTTATATATCTTTGTAATGAATGAGCAAAGGGGCCTACACTATCAGAGTGTGAAATGTGTCTGCTGTGTGAATAGAAAGAAAAGGACAGATGCAACAGGTGTATTTGGCCCTTGATTGAATATGTGAAGTGAGTGAAATTGAGGTGCTGAAGATGATGCCAAGACTATGAACTTGGGTGACCACAAAAATAGGAAAGTTTGGAAGAAAAGTTCTGTTTTGGACATGGTGAATTTAAGTTGTCCACGCCATCCAAGAGGCAATTGATAAAGTGGTACTGGAACTTAGGAAAGATGCTAACACTGCAGTTATTAATCTGGCAGTTATCGGCATAGAGATAATTAAATCCATGTGATCTGGTGATGAGTAGAAAGACAGAGAGAGAGAGAGAGAGAGAGAGAGAGAGAGAGAGAGAGAGA
>NW_027187347.1:9949949-9999779 GCF_028583685.1 Petaurus breviceps papuanus
AGAGAGAGAGAGAGACAGAGAGAGAGAGAGACAGAGAGAGAGAGAGAGAGAGAGACAGAGAGAGAGAGAATAGAAGAAAACCTAGGATAGACACTGGCCTGTCCATATCACCACCTTTCCAAAACCCCTATAGTTTTCTGAATAAAATACAAAATCCTCAGTCTGGCTTCTAATGCTCTCACAATCTGGCTCCCACCTACCTTTCCAGACTTTATTCATATTGTTAGTCTTTATACATTCCCCATTAGTTTCCCCCAAACACTACACTCTACATCTCAGTTGTATACCTTGTTCCCCATTCCTGGGGGACACTCCTCTCTTACCCTCTCTCCCCTCACTTAGAATCATCTATAGCTTTCTCCAAGACAGTTCAGATGCCATCTCCTCTTTGAAGACTTTCCTGAACACCCCATCCCCCCCCCAGCTGTTACTTTTCTCGTCTCCCTCAAATTACCTGTCTTTACTTATGTATATGTTATATGCTTCTTTCTCCACCTCCCTCCCGGGAAGAATGTAAGCTTTTTCTGGTCAGGGATTGTTGTCTGTTTGTCTTTGTATACTCAGCAGCTGGTCCAGTACATAAGTGACTTTGAGGGGTATATGGGAAATGAAGGAGATGTATGGCAAGCATTGTGGAACTAGAGCTAAATGTATAGATTTGAGAGTTATTTGCATAGAGATGCTTTTTGAACTCATAGGACCAGATGAGACCACCAAAGGAGAGTGAATATAAAGAGAAGAAAAGTAGCACATCTTTGCCTAAGTTGGGGTATGGGGAGACACCCACACTAAGGAGACTGAGAAGAAGTGGTCAGTCAGAAAATGATCAGAAGAGATCAGTCATAGAAATCAAGAGAGAAGGGTGTGTCACACATATCAAAACCTATAGATAAATCAAAGGATGAGGCCTGAGAAAAGGACATTGGCTTTGGTATCAAAGGAATCCTTTGCAACTTTAGAGAGAGCAGGTTCAGTTAAGTGGGTCATCTGAAGGCACATTAGAAAATGTTAAGAGGGGCGGCCAGGTGGCTCAGTGAGTAAGAGCACTGGCTCCAGTGTCGGGATGACCTGGGGATCAAATCCGGGCTCAGATACTCAGCACCACACCCAGAAATAACTGGCCGTGTAACCTTGAGCAAGTTACTTAACCCTGATTGCTTGTATATATAAAAAAAAAAAGTTAAGAAATGAATGAGTGAGGAGGCAGTAAATATTAGCAATTGCCCATGTCCACACAGTCCGATCTAGCTGCTCTTCCCATCTTCATTTCTTTAGTGTCATTTCTGCTTCTTTATATAGACTGCAGTAGAGGCTGACATGTTAAAGTCTAAACGTGATGTCTCCAATGTGTTTTCATTGATGAAAGTAGTTTTTGTATAAATACATGCTGATGTATCTCTTCTACTTTTTCCTACATTTGTTGTTCTCCCTTTTCTTTCAATTGTAAAATGCTTTAGGGATAATCTGACTTACTTGTATCTTACATCACAATTTCTATAGACTTCAACTTTCCCTGTATCGTTCTTTGCTGTTTTGTGAGGTAACATGACCTTCCCCAGTTATGTTTTGCAAGTGAATTTCTGTTCTAAACCAGTTTTGCTCTTGGCCACTATGTTTCTCTAGTTGGCAAGGAATAACCAAGTATCCTCTGAAATGTTTCCTGAAGACTTTAAGTACATAGTGAAACTAAGCCTGCCAACTCCTTTATTTATTTTCTCCAGAGAGAACCTAGGAACCATCCTTTAACTTCACTGAAAATTTTCTAACTTCTTATGGTTTCACTTAGAGTAAGAATGCTTAGATTGATACGGTTTTAGTGCCTCTAATCAAATGACCATTTGTTGGTTTTGGATGGGGTCTTATACTTTGTAGAGTATCAACAGTCAAGTTAGTTGCACAGTCTAAAAATGATATCATTCTAAGCACCCTCAGCTGCCTTTCTGCAACTCAATGGCTAAATTGAATACAGGACTAAGGGCCATTTCACATTTTTTGTTTCATGGGCTGCCATGATCAAAGAATTCATTAACTAGAGTCCAACCTAGTAATAGTAAGTGTCTCTTTAGGGAGGCTACTTAATGAGCTGCTCCTCCTCAGACATAGTCCAGCTCCATAGAACCTCTCACAGCTTTTGGTCCACTGGCCTATCCCTGGAGAATGCAAGATCAATTCCATACTCTTTAAGGAGGCCTTCATTGAATTGAATTAGTTGATTTACTTGTTAGTAAGAGCCTTTGGCTTCATTTGACAGAGCAAGCTCTAAGCGGAATAATTATTGGAGAGTGGAGACAGAATTTCCTTTATAGGAAGCTGCCACTCCTTAAATACTGAGCAACCAGATTCTGAACTTATGGGGTGATTAGCAAGCCAAGTGACCTAAACTAGCTATAGAATGTAAGTTTCCATAGAAACTGAATCACACTATACTTCAATTTTTCTTTACCTATCTGTGGCCAAAATTTGGAAATATTCTTTGATCAGCCTCATCTTGTTGGCCATAAAATATGTAGAAGGATTTGTACCACCTAATAAAATCATATAAATCATATATAATGATCCTTTAATTATTGAATCTGCTGGAAGCTTCTTATAATGAAGTTTTCAGGGCTAAAGAAGTTCATAAATCCTGCAAAGTGATGTTGGTCCAGGGTCACATAGCTCAAAAAAAAAAGAATAATTGTTCTTTGCTACTTTCTTTTAAGAAATCTGTAGAATAGTAATAGAAGATTTCAAGGGACAGCTAGGTGGTGCAGTGAATAGAGCACCAGCCCTGGAGTCAGGAGGACCTGAGTTCAAATCCAGCCTCAGACACTTAACACTTACTAGCCTTGTGACCCTGGGCAAGTCACTTAACCCCAGTTGCCCTGCCTTCTCCCCTTCAAAAAAGCAAAGTAAAATAGAATAAAATAAAATAAATAGAAGATTTCAAGCAATTCAGTGCAAACTGGGGTTTTTTGGGGAGGTGGAGATGGAGTGAGTATTGTTGCCATTATTGTGAGCAATGATGTACTTCAAAGACCGGAGTGCTGAGATGAAAAGTAGTCAGATAAAAGGGGACTACATTTGCTGCTTCCTAACTCTTCCCCTCCACCCATCTGTATAGCGTTTGTTGTTGTTGTTGTTGTTGTTGTTGTTGTTGTTGTTGTTTTGCTTTTTGGAGGGCGATTGGGGTTAAGTAACTTGCCCAAGGTCACACAGCTAGTTTTGTGTGTGTGTGTGTGTGTGTTAAGTGTCCGAGGCCTAATCTGAACTCAGGTCCTTCTGACTCCAAGGCCGGTGCTCTACTCACTGCGCCAACATCTGTATAGTTTTTGAGGACATGAACCAAGTCTTATCATTCTTTTATCCTCTGCATTTCCTAGTAAAGTGTCTTCCACTTAATAATCACTCAATAAATGTTTGTTGAATGAATGAAGTCATTTGGCTGGTACAGACTTCTGTAAAGTGAGAGGACTGTATTAAGTTACCTGCCAGCTCTAACATTCTATGATTCTACAATTATATAGAAACTCAGAGGGGCGGCTAGGTGGCACAGTAAATAGAGCACCGGCCCTGGAGTCAGGAGGACCTGAGTTCAAATTTGCCCTCAGACTCTTACAAAAAACTAGCTATGTGACCTTGGGCAAGTCACTTAACCCCAATTGCTCTCCAAAAAGCAAAAAAAAAAAAAAAAAAGAAACTCAGGTAACCAGGACCAACAGGCATAATTTATAAGGATTCTTATTTTGTTACAATAAAAGAAAAAAAATCTAATAAATCTAGTAGAATGACTGCTTCACAAAGTTCACACAGTAGTGAGCTCCCCATCACTAGAGGTGTTCAGAAAGTTGTATAAACCATCTTTCAGAGATTTTGTAGAAAAGACTTCCATATTGGTAGGGAGATTGTACTAAATGACTTTTAAAGTCTCCTCTAGATCTGAGATTTTAGTAGTGTGATCACATTATTACTTCCTATTTTGACCAAAACTGCAGTAGGAAACTGTAGGGACTCCATCTATACCTTCTTTTGAGATGAACCTAACGTAAGACTCTCTCATCCTTTTAAAGGTACAGACTGTGGAACTCAATTAACCTCTCCCTTTAAGACTTAGTTTCCTCTATGTATATATAAATGCTTATTCTGTCCCTTCAGAGATTATAAAAGGTCAGCAGCGCATTGATTTGATGCTGTTTTTCTGATACAGTTATATGCATCATTTTGCTCGATCTGCCTTCCAACCAAGGATATACATTTAGGAAACAGCTGACTGGGGCTAGGGATTCAGACCATGGTTCTGAGGGGGAACCAGTGTACCTGGATCACACAGGAATTTAAGTCTTGATTAACTTGGCCTCTTGATTCTTGTGCTCTAGCCAATTAAGTTAACCAGTTATAGAAAAAAGTATTTAATTCCTTCAAACACTAATGTCTTTTTGAGTCAATATAGAATAGTAGAAAGGCCACTAGATCTAGAATCAGAAGACTGGATAGAAAAATGCCAGCACTGCCACTTATTGCTTGTGTTCTTTGGCACACAGTCTGAGATGCCTGAATGGTGACCTAGCTGGCCAGTTCCAGTTGGGCAATTAAACTCATCCTCTCCTCTTCTCTCCTCTCTTCTCTTCTCTTCTCCTCTCCTCAAGGCCTTCTGCCCAAAGGAAGGTAAAATTTGATGACCAAAAGCTGCCTAGTTAACTTGGGATCTATGGGTTAGATTTTTGTCTCAAAGACAAACCTTAAATCCAGTTCACTCAGACCTCATGGATTAGACAACAATAGGTCCCCCTGCCCAAGTACCACTTAATGGTTACTTTTTGGGTCCTCCTGGCTCAGAGTAAATATTTCCATTCTGGCCAACAACCCTGAGGGTCTTCCCCTCCCAGTTTGACTTTTTTTTTATTAAAGGGATCATCCCTTGACTCACTTTTTATTTAATTTTTACTTTTTTGGCTTTTTTTTTGGAGGGTAGAAGGTAGAGCAATTGGGGTTAAATGACTTGCCCAAGGTCACACAGCTAATTTTATGTTAAGTGTCTGAGGCCAAATTTGAACTCAGGTCCTCTGGACTCCAGGGCCAGTGCTCTATTCACTGCGCCACCTAACCACCCCTACTCACTTTTTAAAGAGGCCTATTCACTGAATGGGTGTTTCCTCACTCAAAGTGAGAACCTGGAAAGACCTTAGCCTAAAAGGGCCAAAGTTTCCTACTGCATCCTGGGTCATCTCCAGTCATCCTGATGAAAATATCTGGCCACTGGAGATGGCTCTGAAGGAGAAAGTAAGGCTGGTCACCTTGCACAGCCCTCCCTTACTCAAATCAAAGTCAATTGCAAGTCATGTCATCATCTCCCTGATGCCACAGTCCTCTTCAAGAATGAAGGACAAACTACAATATGGCACAGTGAATAGAGCTTTGGAGTTGGAATTAGGAAGTTCTGAACTGTTGAATGTTGGTCAATGTTCCTCTGAGTACCAGCTGAGTAATACAATCAAGCCAGCTGGGTAGAACATAGAGAAACAGAAGTCTCTACTATGAAAAGTGCCTGGGATGCTAGACAAGCCCATTAAGAATTCCTAAAGAGAAGTCACTTCAGGCAAGTGTTTCTTTGCTCTCGTGGTCAGGCCAGCTCAATCTTGTCCATCATTCAAACAAACAAACAAAAAAAAAGATCATCAGAAAATGGACAGCAACATAAAGGATTGACCTTTAAAGGAAGCAGTACTGAGGATTTAAAAGGAGCTCTAGATCTGGGGCATTGGTTCAAATCTTAGTGCTGATGAGTATTCCCTGAAAGACCTTTGGGAAAGTCATTTAATACACCCTGGCCTCAGTTTCTTCAGCTATAAAATGAGAGTCAGATTAGATAGCACTGAACTATGATTTCACTTAGATATGGGCAGACCTGCTAAGGAGCTCTTCTAGTGCACATGGCCTAAGGATATTTGGGCTAGAGACCTGAAAAGGATAGAAACTTTGATATTCAAAGTCAAGTGAAGAAACAGATCTGGGTTGAGCTCAGTCCCATCCTAAGATGCAGTAAGAAAGTTTCTTTAGCAGTTTAAAGCAAGACCACTTCCTTGAACACTTTCCCCCAAGCTATAATGCCTCATCTTTTAAAGATCCATGATTTTATCAATGTGGCTACTCCTTCCATTGATGTTGAGCTCAACCCCTCTATACTTTAGTGGGTGGTGTTTGTGACAAAAATTCATTGCCCCCACAGCTTGCAATCTATGGCCATAACCTTGGAGAAACCAAGGTCATCTCTGTACCATGATGATGCATTAGAGGAGGACCTTGGTGAAATCTAAAAACTATTAATGACTTTCATGCATGAACTCATAGAAATCTTAGAGGTGGAAAGGACTTAGCAGCATCTAGGTGGCCCAGTAGAGAGATCTTTGGGCCTGGAGTCAGGAAGACCTCAGTTCAAACCTAGCCTCAGACACTTATTAGCTATTTGACTCTGGACGTCACTTAATCTCTCTCAGCCTCAATTTCCCCAATTTTTATATAAATGCTTATTCTTTTCCCATCAAAGATTACTTAGTCCAATACCCTTACTTTAAAAATGAAGCTGAAGCCCAGAGAGGAAAAGTTCAAGGAATTGTATGAGTCCTCCTGCATTTTATAAGGCAGCTGATTTGTAAGTGTAAGCATAGATCATATGATAATGAGAATTATGGGCACAAATATGAATTACCAGGATGTTAAGTAGTTGTGATATAACTTTAAATTCACTTAGATACATTTCATCACTAGGACAGCCTAATACACCATTGCTTTGTCCTTGGATTAAGACAGATACAGATGGAGTTTGAGTTTAAGAACTACTATATTTTGGCGGAGTCAAGATGGTGGAGTAGAAGCAGGGCCTCCACTGGGTTCCGGCTTCCACCTTCCCCAATCCATGTAAAAGGGAACTCTAAACAAACTTTGGAGCTGCAGAAGCCACAAAATGATAGAGAGAAATTAACCTCCTGCTGAGGACAGCCCGGCAGGCTGGCAGGAATTGGCCGGTGCAGCACTCTGGGAGCCCAGTCCAATGCCATGCCAAGGCTTTAGCCCCAGGGTGGGCCTGACCAGCCTCCTGCAGGAGGGACCCCAAATCAGTAGCAACTGTGGCCGCTTCCAGATTTGTCAACACATAGATGCGAAGGACAAAGTGAGAGGTCAGTGCAGTCTGGCCTTTGGGACCCAGTAAGTGGAGTGCGTGGCTTTTGCCCCCAGGGCAAGAAGCCGCAGAGACACTGGCACAGCCAGCCAGTGCGTGCCAAGTGGCAGCTTCAGCTCCTGGTCTGCAGAGTGTAGGGAGACCAAGAACCAGTATGAGGGGTAATCACTTTTGCTTTAACCTTCTTGGATCTGGAATGCATTCCAGGGTGGAGGTCCTGGGGTGTGTCCAGCCTGCCAGAGTATGTGGAGACCTCAGAGAGGGCACCCATCTAATACCTCTGGCAGCTGAGAAAACCCCAGCGTTTGGGACGAAAGCTCCCCTGTCTGGTGGCAGAGTCCTACTGTGGCAAAAAGCCCAGGAGTCAAGTGACTGAGGGGCAACATGACCAGGCAAAGGAAACAAAGCAGACAGAAGATTCCAACATTAGACTACTATTTTGGGGACAAAAAGGAGCAAAGCATGGAAAACAGTGAAGTCAGAACTCCTGCACCAAAAGCTTCAAAGGAAAAATACGAGCTGGTTACAGGACATAGAGGACCTTAAGAAGCAAATAAGAGAAATGGAGGAAAAATTGGGAAGAGAAATGAGGATAATGCAAGAAAATTACAAAATGAGAGTCAATAGCCTGACTGAGGAAAATACTACCTTAAAAAATAGACTAACCCAAATGGCAAAAGAGGCTCAAAAAGGCAATGAGGAGAAGAATGCCTTAAGAAGCTGAATTTGCCAGATGGAAAAAGAATCTCAAAAGCTCACTGAGGACAATCATTGCTTCGGAATTAGATTGGAGGAAATGGAAGCTAATGACTTTATGAGAAATCAAGATGCTATTAAATAGATCCAAACAAATGAAAGAATAGAAGGCAATGTGAAATATCTCATGGGAAAAACCACTGACCTGGAAAATAGATCCAGGAGAGATAATTTAAAAATTAGTGGACTACCTGAAAGCCATGATCAAAGTAAGAACCTAGAAATCATCCTCCAGGAATTTCTCAAAGAAAACTGCCCTGATGTTTTAGAACCAGAGGGCAAAATAGAGGTTGAAAGAATCTACCAATCACCTCCTGAAAAAGATCCCAAAAAGAAAACTCCTAGGAATATTATAGCCATGTTCCAGAATTCCCAGATTAAGGAGAGAATATTACAAGCAGCCAGGAAGAAACAATTTGAATATTGTGGAAACACAATCAGGATAACACAGGACTTGGCAGCTTCTACACTGAGGGATCAAAGGGCTTGGAATATGATATTCTGGAGGTCCAAGGAGCTGGAATTAAAACCAAGAGTCACCTACCCAGCAAAACTGAATATCATGTTTCAGGGAAAAATATGGTCATTCAGCGGAATAGAGGACTTTCAAGCATTCTTGCTGAAAAAACCAGAGTTGAATAGAAAATTTGACATTCAGATACAAGAAGCAAGAGAAGCATGAGAAGGTAAACAGGGAAAAGAAATCATAAGTAACTTATCAAAGTTGAACTATTAACATTCCTACATGGAAAAACAATAATTGTAATTTATGAAACTTTTCTCAGTAGTTGAAGGGAATAGAAATATATATATATATATATATATATTTAAAGGTGAAATTAAGAGGTGAGAGAGGAATATAATGAGAGAAGATGGGGAGAGACAGACTGGGATAAACTATCTCATATAGAAGAGGCAAGGGAAAATGGTTACAATGGAGGGGAAGAATAGGAAGGCACAAGGGAATGGGTCAACCTTATTCCAATTGAATTTGGCTTGAGGAGGGAATGAAATACACACTAAATAGGGTATCTCACCCTCCAGGAGAGTAGGGGGGAAGGGGATGAGAGGGGGGATGATGGAAGGTAGGGCAGGCTGGGAAGTTGGGAGCACCCACTTTTGAAAAGGTATGGCATCAAAGTAGAGAATAGAACAAGTGGGAGGTGGGATAAGAGGGAGGGAAATATAGTCAGTCTTTTACAATGTATCTACTATGTTCTTGTTTTGCATTAGCCACACATGTACAACCTATACTGAACTGTTTATCTTCCCAGTAAGGGTGGGAGACAAGGGAGGAAGGAAATGAATCTGGAATTCAAAGTTTTAAAATCAAATACTCAAATATATATATATATATGTGTGTGTGTGTGTATATGTATATGTATATATGTATATGTATGTATATGTACATAATACTATTTTACATGTAATTGGGAAATAAGATATACAGGTACTGGGGCATAGAGATCCACTGGAAAAGTCTAAAGGGGTATGGGAGAAAATATGGGAGAGAGCAGATTGGAGGAAGGGATATCCTGTGGGACTGCTATTTTGGGGTGGTGGGTAGGGGAAAAACAGAAGAAAATTTGTAACTCAAAATCTGGAGGAAATGAATGATGTAAATCAGAATTTAATAAAACATTTGAAAAAAAAACTACTATATTTTAAATTCCTTGGTTAAAACTAAAGGTAATTTCTGTGAGTTCAAGGTAGCTGAGAAATAGTGAAAATAGTAAAAATGAAAAAGTTGGAAATGGTAAAGAAAATGACAGCTGGAAATGCAAGAAGTGCAAGTTTGAAAATAGAAAGATAAGAATGATATAAAAAAGAAATGAACAAGGCTAATCATTTGTAAAAAAAATTAATAATTCCCATTACAAATGTATTTCAGGTGTGTAATAAATATATTTTTGTGTGTGACAGTTGTGTAGGGTGATCCCTACTAAATTGAGGGTTGCTATCCTTTTGGGCTAATGTGGTCATTTTAGTGTTTTGTGTATTATATTCTCTTATCATTTTTTTGAAACATGGTAATTCATATATGATATATAGGATACCCTGATTATTAGCCAGAATATTTGATTATTCTATAGACAGATGTCAAACAGAAATTCAAAGCCTATATTGTGAACTTCAACAAGAGAAAGGAGCTGACAAATGAAGTACCAAGAATGTTGAAATCTGGGGCGGCTAGGTGGCACAGTGAATAGAGCACCGGCTCTGGAGTCAGGAGGACCTGGGTTCGGATCCAGCCTCAGACACTTAACATAAAAACTAGCCGTATGACCTTGGGCAAGTCACTTAACCCCAACTGATTGCCCTCCAAAAAGCAAAAAAAAAAAAAAAAGAATGTTGAAATCTACTTACGCTACACTGAAAAACTGATATAGATAGAGATGCATATGTACATATGTGTATATATTTAATAACTAATATATTTATAAACTCATATACAAACATATCAGTTCTTCAATGTGGCTTAGACTATACATGTATGTGTGTGTGTATATATATATATGTGTGTGTGTGTGTATGTACATCTTTTTGGATTTAGTTTTTTCTGAATTTTGTGTCTTTTACAAGTAAATCTGTCACTCTGTTTGCTTCAGTCTCTCAAAACTTTTGAAAATAAGCAGAGTGAACAAATGGATCATTAGAATCACTCCTGAAACTAATTGCCCATGGCCAGGTCTCATTGTAGAATAAAGGTTTGGGGAACAGTGTCCTCCATCCTAAAGAAATATAATGTGGGAAGAGCAGTGACCCTGGAGTTAGCAGTCTAGAGTTTGGCTCTACCATTCATTAGTGTAACCTTGGGCAAATAATTTAATTAATCAATTAATTAATTTAATTTAATTAATCATTTAGTTAAATTCCTGGTTAGAACTAAAGGTAATTCCTGTGAGTTCAAGGAAGCTGAGAAATAGTGAAGACCATAAAAGTGAAGAAATTGGGAATGGTAAAGAGAATGACAGCTGGAAGTAGAAGAGGTGCAAGTTTGAAAATCGAAAGATAAGAATGATATAAAAGAGGGGCGGTCAGGCGGCTCAGCGAGTAAGAGCCCCGGCTCCAGTGTCGGGATGGCCTGGGGATCAAATCCGGGCTCAGACACTCAGCACCACACCCAGAAATAACTGGCCGTGTAACCTTGAGCAAGTTACTTAACCCTGATTGCTTTAAAAAAACAAAACAAAAAGAATGATATAAAAGAGGGGCGGCCAGGTGGCTCAGCGAGTAAGAGCCCCGGCCCCAGTGTCGGGATGACCTGGGGATCAAATCCGGGCTCAGATACTCAGCACCACACCCAGAAATAACTGGCCGTGTAACCTTGAGCAAGCTACTTAACCCTGATTGCTTTAAAAAAAGAAAAACAAAAAGAATGATATAAAAGAGAAATGAAAAAGACTAATCATTTGAAAAAAATTATAATAATTCCCATTATAAATGTATTTCAGGTATGCAATAAATACATTTTGTGTGTGATATTTGTGTAGAGTGATTAAATTAATTTGTCTTAGTTTCCTCCTCTATAAAGCAAAGATAATTATGCTTGCAATAACTCTTCGCAGGATTGTTGTGAAGAGAGCACCATTTAATGAGTACTTTTCTTATTTGAAGTCCTGTCCTTAGACTATGACTTCACCCTTTCATTGGCCTCTAGAGGTTTGACAAAGGAGGCAGAAAAGGAGAGGGAAGAGAGTAACAGTGAAGTTATTAGTATAACAAAAAAAACCCACTAAATTAAAAAGCTTCTGGTTTGATAAGCTGAGCTTTTTGATATACCTTTTAACCAACCAGAAGTAAACTTTTTGCCTCTTTGCTTCCTTTACAGGATCTAGGAATGTAACTGATTCCCACCCCATTGCCACCAGTACACCTGAAGGGAGCAGCTATGGGGCAATAGGTATATTATGCTGAGTCCTCTGTTGGAAGTGTTCCCTGGGGCCCCTTGAGATGAAGAGGCACTTTCTACCACTGAGTAACTGTGTGATCTTGGATTATTGGAGAAGTGACTTATCCAGTCTAGGATTCAGTTTCCTCATCTGTAAAACAAAGGGTTTGACTAGACAAACTTTTTGATCCCTCACAGTTGTAATACTCTATTTCTACTTCTTGATGTTGTGTGTTCTATGTTAGTAGAATTTCCTAGATTTCTTTGCCTTCTACCCTAGTATCCAGTGGGGGCTTTCACTAATTAGACCTGTATGCTTAGGTAATGCATGTCCAGTATTAGATTGCTGATAGACAAATTTGCTTACTCTCACACTTCAGAAGAGTAAGGGCATATTAGAAGAGTAAGCTATATATTACTATGGGCATACTGGGCTGTGGCCAGAATTAGTCCATTCTTTTTGGTTATCTTTATGATTGACCCCAATCACTATGGCCAAATCAATCATGTGACAATCTATATAACTCATTAATATGGTTGCTGCAGTGATTGTTTCATGAGTACTAACACAGCTTTTGGGCAGGTAGGTGGCACAGTGGATAGAGTGCTGGGCCTGGGGTCAGGAAGATCTGAGTTCAAATTCAGCCTCAGCCTCTGTGACCCCGGGCAAGTCACTTAACCTCTATTTGCCTTTATCCACTGAAGAAGGAAATAACAAACCACTCTAGTATCCTCAAGGACAGTATGGTCTACGGGGTCATGAAAATTTGGACACAACTGAGTAACAACAAGCAACACAACTTTTATAAATACTTCTCTTGTTGGAGTTAGAAGAAGTATGGTTGTTGTTGGGTGTTTTTGGTACAAATTAGACTGCCCCCTAAGTAAACCTCTATGTACATGGGCAATGCTCCTTAAAATGTCCATATAGTATGAGATGAAACCCCATGATAGAGTTCTATTTCCCTGCAACAATTAGAGGCATGTGAGCTCAATACCAAAATGCTTATTTTTGATGCTGCAGAAACAGGATTTTTAAAACCATCTGAACAGAAGAGGTAGCCAAACCTCGACAAGCTAAACAAATTCCCATCTGCTATAGGACACATTCGTGGGAACAGGAGATACCTTCTTCCTGAGAATGTTGTTTTTATTATATAAATGTAGGTATGACATGTGTGACTTTTACTGTGTGCAAATAATCTGTACAGATAGATTTGTGTGTGCTTATACACATACATGATGGAATCACAGCTGTGTACATGAAAAACTTTACACTATGTGAAATGTGTACTAGAAAATGTGGGGGCATAGTGGAATAGAGTAGAATAGAAGCTAGGTGGCATAGTGAATAGAGCACCGACCCTGGAATCAGGAGAACCTGAGTTCAAATCCAAACTCAGACACTTGACATTCAACTAGCTGTGTGACCTTGGGCAAGTCACTTAACACCAATTGCCCTGCCTTCTCCCCTCAAAAATAAAACTTATGAAAAAATAAAATGTAATATATATACTATGAGCATGATTAATTTTTCCTACCCCTAAAAATATCTGTTGTTTTAAAAGGATTAATGTAATAGCTATTTACACTCAGCTCTGGACCTAGAATCATTAAAATGCCTTCTAAAATAGGCAGAAGGAAAAAAATATTAAGCAAAAGTCCAATGAGAAGGAATTTGGGGGAGAGAATGTGTCTTTAGGATATGTAATCAGCTTACAAGCTGTACATTTATAGAAAGTGAAATTTGGACCTTTTGAAAAGAGTCAGTTCTGTGATCATATAATCTGCTTAATTTGCTGATTTCTGTGAGTTTCTTACTTCAGTATCATTTTCTTTGCTTCCAGATGAGTCAGTCTCCAGTGGTGGCAGGCAGATGTCTTCATCAGATGGTGGGGCCCGATACCAGTCAGACACAGATAGCTCAGTAGAAGAGGAGAGTGATTTTGACACTATGCCAGATATTGAAAGTGACAAAAATGTCATCCGGACCAAGGTATGCCTGCCTGGCCTTGCTTACTGGAAATGAACTTAGAACTTCAGAAATAATGAATTTTTTATCCACAAAAAGAAGTCAGATGTCTCCTATAGTTTCCAAGATTGCTTAGAGAAAAAAGAACTATGGACTTAAGTAAAGCCACCTCAGCACGTCTTTTTGGAAGTTAGAAAAAATGACAATAGGGAGAATTTTAAGGAAAGAGAATTTAAAAAGAGGACCACAATTAGTTTCCTAAAAGAAAGTATTTATGCCGGTGAGGGTAGAGGGGGTCTATAGCAATAGAAGGATTATATGATCGAAGAATACAGACAATCAGATTAGCTAGTACTATAAAGAAAATGTACTTCCAAGGGAAAAGTCTTTTTTTCATCCATCCATTCATTCATTTACTGAACATTTATTTAGCACCAACTGTGTCGTGTATTGTGCTAAATTCTATGGGAGAAAAAAAATGGACATGACATGACTTTTGCCCTATTGTGATTCTTAAAAAACTGAAAAGTTAATTCTAATGATTTCAATTATTTTATTTTAGTTCCTTTTTTAGTCTGATGATTAAATAAAACATCTCAGACACTTTAATAGATATTTCATCTCAATCTACCCCCAAAAGCCAGAGAAAAATCTGTTGGGGGGGGGGGTTGTTTGCTTGTTTTTTTCATTAAGAAGGTGTTCTTAAAAACAGGAGAAATGGAATGAAAGGGAAAGCTATTATCAAAACCTTTAGCCTCTAGAGTAAAATCACACTGAAATGCACACAATTCTCCTTTCTCTCCTTTATAGTAGTGATTAGGGGCAGTTATCCATTTCCTCCCTATTCTAAGAAAAACAATGATCATCTCATGTGAAATGCAGATTGTCATATATGTGAAGTTTTTCAGTTAATAGTAAGAACCTCTGTATCAGTGACTTTGCTTTCCTCATTCAGCTTGCCTACAGACCTAACCCTGATTAACATACAAAAACTTCCTTTGCGATGACACATATTCCCTCTCCACCCAGATGTTCCTCTACCTGTCAGACCTGTCTAGGAAGGACCGAAGAATTGTCAGCAAAAAGTATAAGATTTATTTTTGGTAAGTGAAAGGCAGGTAAAGCCATGGGCAATACACATTCACAGCTAGGAAAATCACCGTAATTGTCTAAATTGGAGTTTGAGGAAGAGCTTATCAGCTTTTCTTCGAAACAGTCACTTTAGTATAAGAGAGGGTCATTCTTATGAGACAGTACTAGTATTTTCAGAAGGTGCTTTCCTGGGAAGAAAATATCTACAAAAATGCAGAGTAATAATAACAGTGATAGTAATACCTCATTAGTCAAGTTAGTGCACAAATGCCTAACCTCAGAGTCTTCTCCCAGAGCACAATATACAACAATAACATTACC
The DNA here is from genome assembly GCF_028583685.1 of Petaurus breviceps papuanus. Classification (NCBI taxonomy): domain Eukaryota; kingdom Metazoa; phylum Chordata; class Mammalia; order Diprotodontia; family Petauridae; genus Petaurus; species Petaurus breviceps. The sequence goes on from NW_027187347.1 coordinate 9,965,139, forward strand.
TTGCTTTATAGTCAACACCATTGCAAAGGTATACTGGAAAAAGTGGTGAACCTTCCTTCTGAAAATGGAATTGGGGATCTGAATTCAAATCCCAGCTCAACAATTTACTACTTCGGAAAGTAATTTTATTTCCGAGTCTTAGTTTTCGTATCTATAAAATGTCAGGGTAGGTGACCTCTAAGGCTCCTCCTAGCTCTAGATTTATGATCCAATGATCCTGAAATATGACAAATTGGAGACCATTATGCTTAGCTTTTTGCTTTGGATGGGGGAGGGTTCCCTAATTTGGAGACAAGGCAGCTGGAACTGATCAAAGAGAAGGAACAGTGTCACTATTTAGGGTAAAGGACACCTGAAGGTTGGTGGGAGGGAAAAGAGGTTAGGGATAGAGTTCTCCTTCAAAATGAGAAAAAGAACAGAAGGAAGGCTGGAAGGAATCATAGACAAGCAGGACAGTTTTGAAAGTTACAATTTATTATACACTTAAAAGAAAAGTAAGCTGCACATAATAGAGATTCTCAATTTCATGTAAAAGCTACTCCTGTTACATAACATATAAGGAAATGCCCATTTTGTTTGCTGCTTTAAGTTCAGAATAAAAAGAAAATAAAATGGGAAAAATTTTAAATATAAATTTAAAAACCCTGAGATGTTCAGCTATCAATCATTATATTTCCAAGGCACTGAGACAGGCTGCCCTCTAACTTTCACACATATAATGCCCCTCCTCTGGTCCCCACTGCTCCCCCACAATCTTGACTGAGAACATTCTTCTTCAAGGCGGCCATTAATGTTCATATTAACCATATTACCCTCATACAAAAATGTTAAATCTGGCCACAAGCCCCATATAATGCAATTTGTCCCAGTTGCACACACCCCAAGAATATCCTTAGAATTAGTTCATAATTTCCAAAGAACCCAAAAGATTTCTAACATTATACCTCAAAACAGGGATGAAATAGGGAAAAATCAATGTTGTTAACCCTATTTTACAACCAGGAAGACATAAGTAGGAGAGGTTTAGGCTACCCATAAAGTCACAAAGGGACACATTAGCAAAGATAGGATTCAATCCAAGTATTTAACAACCTGGATGGAGGTTGTTTTCCATATTTCATCATGGAGTTAGTTTAAGTTGGTCTTATAACTAGCATCACTTTTATGGAACAATAAGGAATCTGAGGGAAACTGCACATTTAAAAAATTGGAAAATGTTGATAATGAGGGCTGGAGCTAGAATGAATAAATGAAGTCCCTAGGTACCCCAAAAATCTCCTTTTATTTTTTGTTTTGGAGGGGGGAAGGCAGGGTAATTGGTGTTAAGTGACTTACCCAAGGTCACACAGCTAGTAAGTGTTAAGTGTCTGAAGCTGGATTTGAACTCAGATCCTCCTGACTCCAGGGCCAGTGCTCTATTCACTGTACCACCTAGCCACCCCCTAAAAAAAAAATCTCCTTTTAGCTGATAGTTTAATCACTTTCTTCCTAATGCAAGTGTTTTGTCAGGGCTACCAATAAGTGGCCTATTTGAATTTCCTCTGTTCTTTTCCAACTCTTCTTTCAGTGAAAGTTTAATGAATAAAATGTTCCAGAAGTGGCCAAGATGAGGGGGAAAAGGAAGCCAGGTAAACCAGAGGCTGAATAGTTAGCTCCTAAAATACTTTTGAGATTTGGCTGTCAGAGTAGGTTAGCTAATGATGGCCGAACATCTCGGGTCTCTTTTATTTTTTAATTTAAAAATTTTCCCATTTTATTTTCTTTTTATTCTGAATTTAACAATCAGCAAATGAAATGAGCATTACCTTATATTATGAAACAGAAAGAGCAGCTCTTACATGAAACCGTGAATCTCTATTATGTTACGAATGTCGCATAGCAATAGTCTAATGATCGCTTCCTTTGGCCATTGCGGAGCTAGCGCCCTATTCTTCCTCTTCTCACAGGAACATCACGACCATTGCTGTGTTTTACGCTCTTCCCGTGATCCAGCTGGTCATCACCTACCAGACTGTAAGTTGGCCCCCCAGTGAGCAAAGACTACACTGATTCTCAGTTTGTCGTTACATATCGAGATAGACAGATGTATCTGTGAACTTACCAATGGTGGTGCTCTCTCCAGCAATACAAATCATACAGCCCACCTATGCCCACTCATCTTGGGTGACTGCTATCCATGGCCCTCCCATAAGGTGGGCACAAATGGTCTAGTCGGATGACATTAAGGCTAACGTGACAAATTCAAGATATGAACCCCCCTGAAGACTCTAGTTAGCTTTTTTTTTTTCTTTTTAGCTAGAGGAGACTTCAGCAGTCTTCCCTGGAATTTTAATTTACCATATAAGAGATTGTTCTTCACTAATTTAATGCAGAATAGAAAATGGAAAGGTCACTGTCTGGTGATGAGAATTGGCAATAAGTATGTTTGTTAGGAGCTTGAAAGACGCAATATTTATTTTCTCATTAGAGAAAGTTTTCTCATTTTGCACAAGGCCTGCAGTCAGGAAGACCTGAGTTAAAATCTAGCACTAGACACATATTAACTGTGAGACCCTAGACAAGTCACTTAATCTCTGTCTACCTCAGTTTCTTCAACTATAAAATGGAGATAATAATAGCACCACCACACGGGATTACTGTGAAGATCAAATGTGATCATTTTTGTAAAGTGCTCATTTTGTAAAGAACAGTGCTTAATAAATTCTTATTTCCTTCCTTCCTTTCTCCCTCCTTCCTTCCTCAGCCCTTTCCTTCCTTCTCTCCTTCCCTACTTGCCTCTTCACTCCTTCTGCCCCTCCTTCCTTCCTTCCTTCCTTCCTTCCTTCCTTCCTTGCCCATTGATTTGATTACCTATCAAAACAATGTAAACTCCTAGATAAAGTCAGGGCCTGTTTCACACGTACTGAAGAAGCAGGAGGATCACACTTAGCCAAACACTTTGTACAAGTGGGTGGTTGCTCACAGAGATGATCATGAACTGAGGCAGGTTATTGAATATATGCAGAGTGTAGTAGAAAGAGCAATGGATTTGGAGGAAAGAGACCTGAGTTTGAATCCTGACTCTTCCTCTTACTACTTGTATATTTTTGGGCAAGTCACAAACTCTGTCAGCCTCAGCAGACTCATTCTATAAATGACAAAATTGGACTAGATGACCTCTGAGGGTCATTCCAGATTTAAATCCGAAGATGCTGCCTTTACTAACCTGGTGGTTTTTATTTCAGCTCAGAGGATAAAGACATCTCTCTCTTCTAGAACAGAAGGGAAAAGCAGGACATCACATATTAGCCTTAAAAGCCTGTTGCCAATCTCAATTTTTATCAGCTACTTTTATTATGAAACAATGACAATAATGGTATATTATAGCAGAGGGAAAACTGCTGCTAGTCATGAATTCTATCTTAAGGAAGTGGGATAAGAGTGAGAACACATAAATAATATTTCCCTTCAATATGAGACTGCAAAAGATAATGAGAAATTTGCCTCTGCCCCATAAAACTGTACAGTATAATGATGTGTTCCCTGCTGTTCCTGGGAGATGGCATGACTGTAAATCATTCACTTTCAGTCTTTGTAAGCTATACCAGCTCTGCATGGTTCCTGCCTTGACTTGAGGGACTGAACAGAATTGAATTTCATTTTCTATTTCTTCATCTTATAGGTTGTGAATGTGACTGGCAATCAGGACATCTGCTACTACAACTTTCTCTGTGCCCACCCCTTGGGGGTCCTTAGGTAAACATGGTTTCCACTGGATTACTGGTGGCATTTTAGGACACCCTTCTATTTAATCTCAGTGACTTATATTTTTCTTAATGCCCAGAACAGCTGCAGAAAACTGGCACCAGTGGATGATGGAGAGGGGCTCCAGTATTTAATTTAGAAGATAGGATCAGAAAGTTCCTTTTATCTCTAGACATTTTTGAAACACTGTTGGCCTAGGAAATGATATTAATAACCTGAGAATAACGTAATATTTTTTTAAAAAACATCAGATAAATGTGTACAGTGGAAAGAAAGACCATTGGCTCTGGCATCAGAGGACCTGGGTCCTGTTAGAACTAGCTATGTGTTGGGGGTGGCTAGGTGGCGCAGTGAGTAGAACACCGGCCCTGGAGTCAGGAGGACCAGAGTTCAAATTCATCCTCAGACACTTAACACAAAAACTAGCCATGTGACCTTGGGCAAGTTATTTAACCCCAATTGCCCTCCAAAAAGAAGAAAAAAAGAAGTAACTGTGTGCTTTGGGACAAGACATTTAACTTCCCTGGGCCTCAGTTTCCTCACCTATAAAATGGGGAGGCTGGTCTAGATGTCCCTTTCAGCTCCAGATCTGTGATCATATTTAGCTATTGAATGACATTCAGGCTCCATTGCCTGGCCTGCAAGGCTCTCCAAAATCTGTCACTAAACCACCTACTGCCTCCGGGAAATAACAATGATTTCAGTTACTGTGGAGAAGTAGGACAAAAGTTTCATGTTTGATCCACCAAAATCTCTACCAGCTTCTTCAGCACTGGAACCTCCAGGTTCTGCATTGTCAGGGAAAACATGAGATCAAAAGCAGAACCCCTAAGGCTTCCTATCAACTCTCCTGTGCCACTGGTGTATTATTTTAGTGGCGTATTCCCACTGGGATTCAAATCATCCCTTTTGTGATGAGCAAGGAATCTCCCCTGAGAAGGCTTCTCATAGTGAGTCTCTTCTATTTGTAATAATATCTGTTCTCTGCACCTAGTGCAGGTACCATCTTCATGTCTAGCAGGCATTAAAAAAAATTTCAGTCTGACTTTGTCTTTTCAGGACTGTTTTAGGCCTCTTCACCATTCCCTCTTCTTTAGTGTCTATGTGTTGGGGGTGGGGGGAGATGACTACTAACTGACTTCTAGAAATCCCCCACAACCTTTATCTCTTTAAGGAGTCTGGAATGTCCCATTGTTTCAGACAGTTTACATAATACAGGAAATGCTTTGTCTTCCTCCCCACACATCTCAGTACCTGTCATCTCCCCAAATTAGTCACAGTATATGATAAAGATATTTTTCATATTATTTAATCCACAATAGTTGGTATAGGGTAGTGGATAGAATGCTATCAACTATTCTGGTGGCTAGAATTCTATCAAGGAACACTTGATAGAAATTTCAGTTCTAACAATTACTAGCTGTGTAATTGTGCAGTGGGTAGACCATTGGGCCTAGAATCTGGAAGAATAATCTTCATGAGTTCAAATCTAGCCTCAGACACTAGCTTGTGACCCTGGGCAAGTCATTTAACCCTGTTTGCCTCAGTTTTCTTATCTGTACAATAAGCTGTAAAAGGAAATGGCAAACCATTCCAGTATCTTTGCCAAGAAAACACCAAACGGGGTTATAAAGAGTCTGACATGAGTGAAACAACAAAAACCATAGATGAGTCATAAACTCTCTGAGCCTTAATTTCTTTCATTCATGAAATGAGAATGATACCTACAGTATGTGCCCTACAGAGAGGCAGCTCTTTAGCCTAAGTTGCAGAGAAGGTGGCCACCTTCACTAGTAAAGGGAATTTCCTCATCTGAGAGTTCCTCATACCAACGAAAATCACAGATCCAGTCCTTAACCCAACCTACCTCCCAGGCTTAGTGTGCAGGACATGTTAGGTGATGTATGTAAAATGGTTTGCAAATCAGTAAAGATGTCATATAGTTTTATAATAACCATAATAATAGTGATAATTACTCCTGGTCAAGAAGTGCCCCCAAAAACTGTAGTGCCCGGAGCCCCTAAACACATGGGTCCCCATCATTCTACCTCAGGTTTAAAGTACTCCATGAGTCAGCATCCATACACAACCACAGATCACAAGCCCCACCTTTTTGTTCCTTTTATTAGACCAACAAGATGACACATGAGTTCCACAGCAAAAGACATTGAATCAGATACCATAGCAATATAAATGACAAGAAAGTTCTTCTATGTAGACAGGGATACCCTCTCTCAAAAGTAACCATACCATCAGTGGAGGATGGAATATGCATGGAAGGAAATATGACCATGAAACACACATGGCCAAGAAACCTGCCTGGAAGGGCACTTACCCAGGGAATACAGCTCTCCGTTGCTGCTCTAGCCTTCTGCTAAGCATCTTCGCTGATCCCAACTCCATTGCTTTCTGGGGCCATCTGCTGAATTGTGACCCTCCCAGCTAGGAGAGGGCTCGTCCAGCCAGCCAGCCAACAAAAGCCAATGAAAGCCTTCAGGCTTAAATTAAATCCACCTTTTTGAAATCCTTTTCTCTTGCTGCCTAGTCTCTTTTTTTAAATTTTTATCTAAGTTATGGTCTGAAATTCCTTTTAATCCCTGGGGTTACTCACCTGGATTTTCTTGATGTCACTGAGTGTTCTACTGAGCACAACTCCAAAGGAGATGATGGAACTAGGATGAGCAGATTCTTCTCAACTTTCACCATGCTGATGGTTGCCATGTTAATCAACAAAGAAGCGAGACTGAAAAAGGACCACGTGGAGCCAATGAAACTGAACATTTTTGCTTTAACAAGCAAAGTTTCTATCCTCTTAACACAACTTTAGCTCCTCTTTGTACTCTGTATCTAGCCAAACTGGTCTAATCTTTGTCCTCCTGAACCTACCCTATGTTCGCCCACATGCATGTGTTTGCTCATAATGTTCGCTCTTCTCAGAATTCCATCCCTTCCTTTTGTCAACTGCTGACTTCCTACCTACTTTAAAGCCCAACTCTCCACCACCTCCAGCATGACACCTTCCATTTTCTGCCCAGTGGTAACAAATTTCATCCTCCAACTTCACAGAGCATGTTGTTTTGACTCTATCCACTGCACTTTTATGGAATAATTGCTGTCATCATTTTCTGAGTTTGGGTTTTATCCACCACCAGACTATAAGCTCTATGAAAGCAAGGGCCTGTATCTTATTAAGAAACCGTGACTATCTTATTTAAACTTTGCAACTTCCGCAAACTTAGTATACCACCATGGATTAGTAAAAAAAAATGTTTTCTGAATAACTGAATGAATAAATATTGTTATGATATCTATACATTGAGACGAACTGGGAACCATGACTGCCCATGTCAGCTGTGATTGGCTAAATCTTTATGACTTCTATAGGTAAAATGGAGACCATTTTAGTATAGTAGAAGCAGTACTAGATTGGGAATCAAAAGATCTGGGTTCCAGTTTTGGTTCTGCTACTAAATAGTGATGTGAACTTGGACAAGTTACTTCATCTTTCTGGCCCTCAGTTTCCTCATCTGTAAAATGAGGGATTTGTACTTGGTGATTTCTTAAGTTCCCATGCAGCTGTCAAATTCTAGTAAAAGGCTGCAGTAGAAAGGGCTGGAATTAGTCATTCATTCATTGAATTCCTTGTATTTGTATTAACACTTCCTCTTCCCCATAGTGCCTTCAACAACATCCTCAGCAACCTTGGTCATGTACTTCTGGGCTTCCTCTTCCTCCTGATAGTCTTGCGTAGGGACATCCTCCACCGAAGATCATTGGAAGCCAAAGACATCTTTGCGATGGTAAAGGAACAATGCCTGAATTGGGGTTGGGCTGGTTGGGAGGATCAGGATCAAGTATGGGGAATGGCTAAAGAAAGAACACCATGCTTTATGGACCCATTACAGTGTGGAATAATGGGCTCCATGATGCCATGAATATAGTAATATTCTAAAGACTTATCAGTGATCATGAATATTTTTCTATTTACCACATTTTTTCTTCTTTTAGGAATATGGAATTCCCAAACACTTTGGTCTTTTCTATGCTATGGGCATTGCTCTGATGATGGAAGGAGTGCTCAGTGCTTGCTACCATGTCTGCCCTAATTACTCCAACTTCCAATTTGGTAATCAGAATTTGTTGCAATTTGTTACAATACAAAAATTTACAAAAAAATACAAAAATACTAAAATTTAATTATAAGAAGGCTAGCCTAGGACCATGAAAAAGAGTGCTAGAGTACCCTTTAAATAAATTAATGTCTTTTATGGGTTATTTGTTGCAGGAATTATGAAATGAAGTTAATCCATTTAATCTATCAGTGCATATGTATGAATATATTCGTATATGTGCACGTGTTCATATATGTGTGTTTGTGTGTACATGTATAAATCTAGGTACACATTCATATATGTATTGTGTTTGTGTGTGTACACATATATCTGAATATGTATGTATATATATGTAATGGTGGAGTAAATGGATTAACTTCATTTGAAGTTCATTTGAAGCAACAGGTAACCTGTAAAAGGATGCACATACACATGTATATATACATATACACATACATACATAAATCTTAGACAGCCCGTAATTAAAGTAGACTGGCTCACATTTGGGAACTTTCTCATTCCTTTGGATGCCTGACCCCCAAGCTGCATACATATTCTGACCAACACTATTTTCCTAGTAATTCTATATGACTGCACATCCTGGAATATCTTGATCTCAGAAGAATGCAAATTGTAGATGGACCAAAGGGGGATCAGAACATAGATAGTGGGTATAAGCAGAAAATTTCTGATGAAGACTTATGAGTGAGAAGTGACATAAAATGTATCATCAAAGGCATGTATGACCTGGAAATGACATAGACCCTTCTGTGAGAATGTGGGATAACAGATAGGCAGACAATTGCTATATTGGTCAATCCATGAAATATTAAAATAGCCACAGAAAGAACTCTAGCACATCATGGTGCCTAGCACAGAGTAGGTGCTTAATAAATGCTGATTGACATTGAGAATATTTTCTATCAAAAGTCATGAACAAGAATCACATGGTATGAATAGCTCTGGGGGGACTGTAATCTGCATCTGTGAAGGCCATACCCACAAATGAAATCATGGATCTACCAAAAGATTTAATAGTGTCTTTTCAATGATGAAAGGATCTAAGAGCACGTAGGAAAGGAGCATCCTTCTCCTATGGACTGCATCCCCTTAGATAACACTAAACAAATAGTAATGGTTCTGCTAATTAACTGTTCTGGTTGATTAGCATGAATTAAGTGCCAGGGTATGAAACAGGATATGAAAACCTTGAAAGAGTTACCTCAGTGACTCTAAACTTTGAAGGACTGCATAGTGGAAGTAGGATTAACAATCTGGTCGTGTGGCCATGCTCTGGATGTTATGTGGGTAATAGCTTCTTGATGGGATTTAAATAAATACCAAGAAGACCCCTGAACCCAAAAAATATCTCCCTCACACTAACTGAAATTCATTTCACTTTCATACACTGCCTGAAGTTTAACTATTAGAGATTCCATTCTTTAGATCAATAAAATCCATTTTGAATGCAAATAGGATTCCAAGCTCTAATAGTCATACAAAAAATGCTCTAAATCACTAATAATGAGAGAAATGCAAATTAAAAGAATTCCAAGGTTCAGCCACACACCCATCAAATTGATAAAGTTGACACAAAAAGACATATAACAAATGCTGTTAGAAAATAGGTACCTTAATACACTATTGGTAGAGCTATGAATTGGTGCAACCATTTTGGAAAACAATTTGGAATGATGTCCCAAAAGTTATTAATCTATGCATACCATTTGATGTGAAACCACCATTAAGTTTATACCCAAAAAAAATCAGAGAAAGAGGAAAAGGATCCATATATAAAAAATACTTATAATGTCTCTTTTTTGGGGTAGCAAAGAATCTGAAACCTAGAGGGTGTCCATCAATTGGGGAATGGCTGAGCAAGTTATGGAATATGAATGTGATGGAATACTATTGTGTTGTAAGAAATAATGAAAGGGATAGTTTCAGAGAAACTTGGGAAGATTTGTATGAACTGATATAGAGTGAAGTGAACAGAACCAAGAGAAAAATTTACACAATAACAATATTGTAAAGACAAATAACTTCGGAAGACTTGAGAATTCTGATCAACATAATAACCAATCATTACTCCAAAGAACTCATGATGAAACATGCTGCCCACATCTGGGCAGAGATATGATGGACTCAGAGTACAGATTGAAATGCATATATATTTTGAACATGGCCAATACAGGAATTTGTTAATAAGTTTTTTTTCTTTTTCTCCATGGTGGGGGTGGGGGAAAGAGGATAAATTTTTGACTGAAAAAAATTTTTTTTAATTAAAAAATAAATGAAAACATATCTGGAAAGAGATAGCATCAAGTGGGTATGGTCAATTATTCATATTTTATTATGAATTAGTTTAGCTGAGATATGCCCCCTAAGGGAATTGGGAATTTTTTGTTGGACCAGAAAAAAGAGTGAGTTATGGTAGAGAAAGAAGTATCATTTGAAATATAAGGGTCTGTCAGGAAGACAGAAGTGGGGATGGGGAAGAAGGAATCTCTGGTTAGCCAAAGCACAGCATGAAGATACCAATGTGCCCAAGGGGGTATAAGAGAGGGACAACCCAGAAGTAGGAGAGTAATGAAAAAATAAGTCAGAAGATGGGTCTCTATGTGAATGAAGACTGTCTACCTCACCTTGCTTCCCCAGACACCTCCTTCATGTACATGATTGCGGGACTCTGCATGCTGAAGCTCTATCAGACCCGCCATCCTGACATCAATGCCAGTGCCTATTCTGCCTATGCATCTTTCGCTGTGGTCATCTGTCTGACTGTCCTTGGAGTGGTATGTCTGTCTTAATCTCATTTTTGGAAAAGGGGGCTCATAACGTTTGAACAAAAGTGAAATGATGATCTACACACAGATTGGGAGAATTGGGCCAGGGTTCTAATTCCAACTCTAATAAGGAGATGTATTACTTTAGTCAAGTCATTTATCATTCTGGACTTCCGATTCCTCATCTGAAATGTAAGAATTGAACTTGACAGAACATAAATTTAGGGTTAAAAAGGATCTTAGTTGGGGCAGCTAATTGGTACAGTGAATAGGGAGGGCACAGGCCCTGGAGTCAGAAGGACCTGAGTTCAAATCCAACCTCAGACACTTGACATCCTTACTAGCCATGTGACCTTGAGCAAGTCACTTAACCCCAATTGCCTTGCCTTCCCCCCTGTGGGGGGGGGGGCGGGGAAGAATGAAAAAGAACCTTAGAGATCATATTGTCCAGCTCCCTCTTTTTACAGATGAAGAAATTTAGACCCAAAGGAGTTAAATGATTTAACCAAGGTCATACCAGTAGGAAGCAGGAGAGTTGTTTTTAAGTCTAAATCCAGTATTATTTCTACTGCACTAATTTCTTTCTTGCCATTCAATGATCCTAAGTCACTCTGAGAGTTACCATCAACCTACTCTTAAACTCTGTACAAGTCTCCTAGGTTCAGTTTGTGTCTGACTCTTCATGACCCTGTTTGGGGGTTTCTTGGCAAAGATGCTGGAGTGGTTTGCTACTTCCTTCTCCAGCTCTTTTTACAGATGAGGAAACCAAGGCAAAAAGGGTGAAGTGACTATCATGTTAGAGTTCTATTTTTATCCTTAACATATCCTTTCCGAATAAAAGGAACAAGATTATTGTATCTACTTTACAGAGTGAAAGGAAAAGCCCAGTAGTGAAGAGAATTTCCTCAAGGCCACTCAGTCAGTGTTGTGGCCTGCACCTCAAAGCTCAGGTTTCATTTGGGTTCGTTCCATCACTGCATCTTTAAGACCCTGATTCTGTGGTTACTGGTTGAGATTATCCATCCTCTGTTCCACGGTTAGGGTTTCTTCCAAAGTTTTATTGATGCCTTTTGTTTTTTACACCAGTCATTTGTTTCCCAATATACAGAATCCAACCCTCGTTTAAAAAATAAGAAAGGAAAGAAAGAAAAGTCATTCCAATAAAATCAACTGACAAAAACAACTATTTTTCGCAGCATTCTCTCAGCTTCTCCCAGAATAACATCTGTAGGGTCCCACCTCTCTCCTTAGAGGAAGGAGATGTGTCTCTCCATCTGGCCTCCAGGACTGACTGGTCATTGCAAGTAATCTGAGCTAAAGGATTCACCCAAAATCATCCAGGAAGTAGTCATACCACCTCTTAGTTTTGTTTTTATTTAGACTGTTCTGGTCATCCACAAAGTCTGAATCCCATACCTCTTTTTGGCTTGGAGGCAACCCTAGGTTCTCAAAGGTTATGCCAGCAAAGAGTCAGCTCTAGCAGGTTCCACCATGCTGTAAAAGCTTAAAATATTGATCTGGCAACAAGCTAACCCTGTTTTCCAAGGAGAAGTCTAGCTAAGTACAGAGTCTCCTCACTGGTCACTTGATAGTGAATTCTTAGGCCATGGCAACCCATGAAATAAAGACAAATACAAAATGGCCTTCAGACCTGCATGACCCACTTCTGCTTCTGCAGTGAAGTGGAAAAGGAGGCAAAGAAGGCTAAGAATCACACAGATTTTAGAACATCTATAAACTTTAACTCAGCTATTGGTATTGTAAATGTGAGATCCTTATCCAATGACTGGCTACCAGACTCATCTCCCTCTGATATTACCTGCCATTTACCCTGTATATGTGCTATGTGTACATATACACATGTGATATATATGTGTACATGCATGTACATACATGTACACATACATGTCTGTGGATGGGTGGTGCATGTGTGCGCGCACACGCACACATACACGCACATAGTTGTTTGTAAGTTGTTGTAATGTAATGCCAAAAGAAGGCAACTTCCCAGGTTCAAAATACCAGCATAGGTGCTCTCTATTTTATTCAGTGACAAACCAAGAACAGAGAAGATCAAAACATGACATCATTCAAAATACAGCATTTACTAAGTGTGATTAAATAATCTCCAAGTACTACCCCACCCCAGGACCTTCCAATCATTCAATCAATTACAAAGTCTCTGTTCTAAATACTTCTCCACCCCTAGGCTATACCTTAATTAAGTCCACCACAAAGCCCCTCTTCTCAAATGGAGATTAGTTTCCAAACATAAGGTCAAAAGTTCCCCACCCCTGGATCACAATTGAATCTACCCCAGAGTTACATCAAGTTTAAACACAGCACTTAATACCCAAATGGAGGTCTTTTCTTCATCTTGACACGAGGCAAGTTCTCAGCAATCTTAGTTCCTGGGGAGACAAGGCTTAGCAAAGCCACAAGATACATTGCCAGTCCCTTCATGAATTTATCCTCTGTCTGTAGAACAGTCCTAGAACCCCTGAACACATTAGCAAAGCCCTCTCCCAGGATTTCTGTAAACATACAACAAGAAAATCCTTCTTCAGGGCTTCTGAACCAACAGAAAGGCTCCCAGACCCCTGCAACAACAGCACTGTCCTTCACCAGTGGACAGTATTCATTCTGTCTGCAGGACAGTCTCCAGACCCCTGCAACAACAGCACTGTCCCTCACCAGTGGACAGTATTCACTCTCTGTCTGCAGGACAGTCTCAGGGCTTCTTAACCAAAAGCCAGGTTCCAGGACTTCTTCAACAAAAGGACTGTCTTTCACCAGTGGACAAATCTGGCAAAACAACATCAAAACAGACAGACAAAGTACCAGCAACACAGCCATGTCTCCTCAGTCCTTGGCAGCTCAGGGGGCAGGTCTCAAAAGTCCAGGGCAATTCAAAGCGGCCACCAGCAATTCTCTTAGTCTCTCTCTCTCCAGGAGGTGCTGCTTCCAAAAAGATCTTCCACCTCTCTCTAGTGTCTCTCCAAATCTACATCACCAGCTCCTCCCAGTTCAGGACTTTCTTTTCACATCAACAAGCCCATCCCACAGGTGGGATTAACAAACTCTGGGTTTTAACACAATCAATTTGAAAACCAAGCCAATACAGGGGAATCTTTAATTGCCATTACTATCACAGTTGTCACCCCCATTAGGATTTAATTCTTAGAATCACACAAGATCTGGCAGCAGCTACATTAAAAGACCACAGGTCATGGAAGGTCATACATCAAGGAGCAAAAGAAATAGGATTGTGGCCAAAAATGTCATAACCAGTAAAGATAAGGATAATCCTGAATGAAAAAAAATGAATATTTAATTAATTGCTAGACTTTCAGGATTTTATTGCACCAACAACCTGAACTCAATAGAAAATTTGACATACAAGATTCAAGAGAAATTTAAGGTAAACATTAAAGACTAATTATAAGGGACTGAATAAGGACAAATTGTTTACTTTTTATACAAGAAAATACAAACTGTCTAAAATTATTATTAATAACTGGATAGTTATTTAAAAAATATTAGTGTAAAGCTGAGTATGATGTGATTCTAAAAAGTAAAACCATCTAGAAAGAGGTAAAAAGAGTAATTATACGAATGAGGTGTGAGAAGAAGAATTGTCACAGAGGAATTAGAGGGAGGAGGAGGGCTGACAGTGTTGGAACCCTGCTTTCATCAGGACTGGCTTAAAGAGGGAACAATACACATATATTTAAAAGGATATAAAAGTATTCTAAATTCAGAAAGAAATAAAAGGCTAAGGGGATGGTGGGGAGAAGATAAGGGAGGGAAGATTAACAGGAATGGCATAAAGAGGGAATAACATATTATTATGGAAAACTATAAAAGTCTTCTAAATTCAAATAGAAACAAGAGGATAAGGGGAAAGGGTAGGGCCAAGAGAACAAAGGAGGCTTCTTTGGAGGGATGGGTAGGTTAAATAATATGGGGACAAGGTAGCAAGTAGAAGTAAAGTAGAGGAGTCAGGAGGGATAGGAAATAGATAAAAACAAAAAAGGTCAAGAGTAGACTTTATTAGGAAAAATAGTAGGGGTAATAATCATGATCTCAGACAAAGTTAAAGCTAAAATAAATTTAATCAAAAGAGAAAATAGGGAAACTAATACTATATGTCAGCCATATTGATCAATATTGTTTTAGACTACTTAAAATAACTGGACAGTATAAGGTTGGAATATGACTGTGGAGTAGGAAATAATGAGTTAGGACTTAGAAGACTATGGAAAAACTTGGACTTATGGAGGAAGATGTTATCCACCCTTTGAGAAACAGGACAAACAAGTGTAATACAGTTTTACAAAGATGCATGTGAATGTATATATATATATATATATATACATACATTTATCTAAATATATATAGTGTGTAAGTATATGTATGCATGTATATATATATGTTTCTGTGTATATGTGATCTATATGTATGTATATATGTATATCTGGGCTTAATTGTAGCCTTCTTTGGGGGGAGAAGGGGAAAAAAAGAACAAAGTAAAAAGTGCACAATAGAGAACAAAAGAAATTAAACAAGGAAGCAAAGAAAAGATGGACAGCTCTGAACACAATATGTAGTATTTATTATATAGGCTTTCTTCAAATGGGAATTTATTGCTGTAAATTTTTAATCTCTTACATTCTGCTGTGCACACGGCAATGCTTTTTTCTTTTTTATTTTGTATTTAAGTTTTAGCTTTAAGTTTATAATGTTTCTTTTTCTTTTCTCATTGCATATTTAAGTTTAAAATAAATTAATAATTTTTAAAAAGAATTTTAATTCTTTGAGAGCAGGGACCATGCTTTTGCCTATGTATAGTCTGTGCTTGCTTAACACGGTTAGTGCTGAGCATACAGAAAGAGCTTAATAAATGTTTGTTGATGATGATACTGGAGAAGTTGTATCATATCAATCTTGAAAATCTTACTAAAAATAAAACCAGAAGAAGGAAATGTTAACTAAATGGAATGATGGCCAATAGACACTCCTTGGAGGGGAGACAAAAAAAAGGAGTTGACAGTTAGTTGTATCATTTGCCCAGAGACAATAAAAAAAATCATTTCATGGGATAATTAGTCATTTTATACTGCAGTGCTCATAATTTTAGCTTGCACACTAGCATCAGTTGCAGTGGATGAACAGGTCAAGAAATTCTGTAACAAACTTGTTAAGACCTTCGAAATTAAATCAACATGCACTTTAATACTTCATATCTTCATTGAAATGGTGGCAATAGACAAGAATAAGATGAGAAATATTTCAGAAAACATCAATCAAGAAGAAGGAATGAAAAAGTAGAAGGTGTGTGTAGAGGTTTGTAGAAGCCTCACATCTCTGTCATGACTACTTTATTCCAGAAAAATCAGTAGGTGCTAGATATGGAAGACATTAAACATAACAAAAAATGAAAATGATTAATAGACTGGAAAGACTCATTCATTGTTGGTGTGAGTCATATTTTAATCAGCTGTCTTTGTATAGCCAAATCACCATTTTTGTTAGAGAAAATATCAGAATTAGTATAAAACTAGAAGAAATAATAATAATGAGAAGAGGAGGTGGCTAGGTGGCTCAGTGAATAGAGTACCAGGCCTGGAGTCAGGAGGACCTGAATTTAAATCCGGCCTCAGACTCTTAACACTTACTAGCCGTGTGACCTTGGGCAAGTCACTTAACCCCAATTGCCCTGCCTTCCCTCTCCAAAAAGCAAAATAATAATAATAATAATGAGAAGATATTCGATGCAATTGCAACAACTCCAACCTGACCTATTTAAATAAGTAATTAATATCAGAAATGGATAATGGATAGTATAAAGGACACTGATGTCAGTTAAAATGGTTTTATACAGAACTTTAACTGATATATATCAATTTCCATAACAAGAAAAATCAAAACAGCTTAAAAATCAGCTTAGTCTGCAAAGATTTGACTAATTTGCCAAGAAGAGAGATGGTAGCCAAAAGCAGCACTGGTTTAGAATATAAACTTGTTTGCAAATCTTATAAAGAAGGATGACAGAAGTTTATAAGTAGTTTTGCCTCAAAAAGCAAGTAAAGTAGAAGAGGGTGAAATCAATTAAAAGAAAGCTTGACCAAAAAACCAACTAAGCAGCATCATTTTAAGGGCATTTAAGGATGAAAAGGGAAGGAAGACAACATAAAAAAATGAAAAAAAAGATACAAAGGTTTCATAATAAACTATTTTCACCATCAAATAGAACAAGTTGGATTTTAACATCATATTACAAGTGAAGCAGAAATGGCAACTAAAGATAACAAGATGGGGAAAGAAGCCAAATAAATAGAGGAGATCCATACTGGAGGTGACACAGTTCTGAGGGCATTAAGGGAATGATTCATAAAACATATGAAAGTTGTTGTCAACAACACTATGAAAGTGGAAATGATACCAAAGGGGTGGGAAAATTTTCACATTAGTCATACCCCCACAAAAAAAAGATAACCAAAAAACATTAACAACTATTGATCTCTGTGCCCATTTTCCTATCTATAAAAATTTTAATGAGACTTATCTCCATACCACATCAAAAGCATCCTTGCTGAGGGTATTGGTAGGGAACAAGTAGATTTTTGCAAACAATATTCTGCAGTGAACTACATCTTTACCACCACACAGCTGACTAAAAGATGCAGAGAATACAAGTTCCTACTGTTCTTATTTTGTTTATGGTTTTATTTTTAAAAGCTTTGATTTAGAACAACATAAAAAGTATGTCTTTAGGGAGCTCTGTGATAGAAAAAGACTATGATTTGGTCATATGGTGATGGCAAGATATGACAGGTAGACAACTTGAGACATACACTAGTCTCTTCATGAGGTTAGGAGAAAGCAAGTTAGGGGAAAGCCTTTGGTGCGTTGGATGAACCCCATGTGACAAACTTATGGGAGCACGTGCACAAGAGTCACATGGGATAGGCAGGTATGGATGGGTTTTAATCTGCATTACTGTAGGGAATATTAGAATTGATGACATCATAGTTCTCTTGAATATTGGAGTCATCGTATAGCATCCCTGGTTATACTAACTGTTTCAACTCAGTCAAACATCAGCCCAAGTTAGTTTCTGAGTTCCTCATGTTTGCAGTTTCTTATTGTACCATAGTGGGGCAGCTGGGTGGCACAGTGGATAGAACACTGGACTTGGAATCAAAAAGACTGATCTTCATGAGTTCAAATTGAGTCTCAGACCCTTACGAGTTACCTGCCCCTAGACAAGTCACTAACTCTGTTGGCCTCAGTTTCCTCATCTGTAAAATAAGCTTGAGAAGGAAATGAAAAACCTCTCCAGGATCTTTCCCAAGAAAACCCTGAAATAGGGGCATAAAGAGTCAGACAGGACTAAAATGACTCAACAATAACATGGTAGCATTCAAATGTCATATTTTATTTAGCCATTTCTTAACTAATGGGAACCTACATTGATTTCAGTTGTTTACTATCACACAAAGTAACACTACAAATATTTTACTACATATGGGACTTGTTTTTCCTCTCTGACCTCTTTGGAGTCCAACATCTCACTGGATCAAAGAATTTTTTATTGGTCTCTTTGGGAAAAACCTGAAACTCAGATAGCAGTCACTTTCTTTTTCATTTATAGTTGTTTGGAAAAAACGATGTGTGGTTCTGGGTTATCTTCTCCGTGATCCACATTCTGGCATCCCTTGCACTCAGCACACAGATCTACTATATGGGCCGCTTCAAAATAGGTAAGTCACTTCTCTTATTTCTAAAGAAATTAATGTTTCCATTTATCTGATACCTCACTCGTTTATATCAACTGAAAGCATAATTTAAACTAATTCATAGGTTCAGTGAACTAGCCCTGTGTTATAATACGATAGTTTACATTCTTTTCAGGACTTTGGGCATCAAGATGGCAGGCCTTTTGTTACACATGGACATTTGTTTATATTTCACAAGTATGTCTGAATTTTATCAGTTCTTCTCTAAATCAGTGTTCTCCCAATCTTTTGGATGGTACATCTCTTTTAGTAAAAAAAAATTTTTAGCATTCCCTCTCAATGTGTATAGATAAATATATAGATAAATATACATATATACACATAAGCCTATATGTACATATATGTGCCTATTTGCCTTTATGTGTATATTTTTGCTTAATCATACACTACATGCATTATATACAAAGACTACTCTACTAATAATTATGTACATTTGAAGGTCTGGTTCTAAGTTGAGTTTATTTTTATATCTGGTTTTGATGGTTATCATAGTTTAAAAAGGGACCTCATAAGACACATAGATCCCAAGAAATGCATTTTCAGCTGTGCTTACTAAATCATGATTAATCTTTCAATCCCACCTACCAATTATGCACAGGTTTGTATTGAAGTTCAGCTAACAAGTGTCCATTTTCCCACTTTGTTCTTGCAACTAATCAGAAGGTGTTGTATTTTTCTATTTTTAATAAATGGGTTCAAAATCCACTGAAACTCTTCATTTGGAAAAAAAAAGTTTAAGCATTTTAGAAAATGCTGTTTCTGCATCTCTTAAGTGTGCAGATGTGAGAGCTTTTATGCACAGCACACTTACATAATTCTCAGCAACCTAGAAAGAAGATCAAGGATCCAGGAGTCTGGGGTGCTCAGTCGTGTCAGGGGCTGCAGAGAGTTCAAGAAGGATGAGGACTGAGAAAAGGCCATCAGATTTAGTGATTAAGAAGTCACCAGTAACTTTGAAATGAGCAGTTTCCATTGAGTGAGGAGGCAAGGATAAGAAGGATTTGAGAACCCAAAATAATGGAAGGATAAGCAGTGCCCTTGGCAGAAATAGAGAAGTTCAGAGGGGAGAGGAGTTTGGAGAAAAAGATACATTAATAAGGCTGTGATACAGATTGAAACCCATCTGTCTGCTTATCTTGTGTGGCTTGCCTTTTCCCACCAGAAATAAGAAGGCTAGATGAAGTGGGGGGCACTTATTATCTGCCCTAAGGCAAATCCTGCCCAACCCATGGATGCCCACTGTAGCCATGAGATGAAATGAGGGGCAGGATGGGCGTGTTGTGAGGACTTTCCCAGCAATGTCTGCACACTTGCTTTGGGTGCCATGGTTTTGGTTCACACTGAGAGGCCAATACTGGCACAGAAAGGGAGGGAGGTTTGGAATTCACACCACCATAGGAGACCAGCTTTAGACAGTAAGGAAGTATTGCACGATAATGGATAAAGGCGGTTGTATCCTTGCATTGGAGATAAGCCCCACTTATGACTTGCACCCCACTCTGCTAAGTTATACCTTGGAGTCATTCCATTACCCACTGTGGATTCACAGCTCTCTCTGTGCAGA
Organism: Petaurus breviceps papuanus; assembly: GCF_028583685.1. Taxonomy (NCBI): domain Eukaryota; kingdom Metazoa; phylum Chordata; class Mammalia; order Diprotodontia; family Petauridae; genus Petaurus; species Petaurus breviceps. The sequence continues at coordinate 9,985,147 of NW_027187347.1, forward strand.
CCACTGCTTTAAATCCCTGGGAGCCAGGCTTAGGAAACAATTTTTGTGTCAGTGAAGTCTGATGCAGAAAAAAACCAAACCCTATTCAGCCAAATAAATCAGTTGATAAACTAGGTAATTTTGTCTCTGGTCAGTATATAGTCTTTAATTTTAATGTCCATTGCACCTACAAAGCTGTCTCTCAGAGACTGGTGCTGTCATTGGAGGAACTTGGTATAGAGTCAACCTGTTTTCTGGGATAAATCCAGATCATTTATGCAGGGAGATGATCTGTTTCCCAATTCTTAGCTCCAAGACATTTTATGTGGCAGGCACTTTTGTCTCATGTGTATGCCTGTAGAAATGAATTCTCCCACCCTTTAAAATAGGGTGGGATTGAGTGATCTGCATCAGGATCACACCCTATTTGGCCAAATAGTATTCGTTTTTATTGTCATGGGGTTTTTCCAGATGGATAAAGACATGGAAAAGTGAAAAAAAGGAAATTCTGAGTGTTTTGCAGCACGTTGACTTCATCTGAATTCATTCCAAAGCCAAGAAGATGTTGATTAGGTCGTAGATGCTCAAGCAAATCTAGCCTTATCTTGTAACTTACTTAGCTTTACTTGCAGTCCAAATGCTCCTTCCCTTGAAAACCTTCTGTGTAGGCACTCAAAACGTGAACAAGCAGAGCAGAAGAACCAAGAAAACAATAGGTTGGAAGTTTTTCAAATGGGATGTGAAGATATGTGCCCTGCCACAGAAAGCACCACAGGGCTTCTTCATTCACTCCCAATGCATTGCACTGACAATAGACTGCAAGAACATGAGAACACATGTATTGTATCATTTGATTCTATGTAAATGGGGGAACAGAGAGACCAGTCTTTATTCCCTCCAAGGGAATAATAAACTGAGTGTTTCATGTAATCAAATGTGTCAACCTGGACACACTCTTACAAACCATTTTTTTCTTCCTTCTACGCTTCCCCTGATTCAGATGTGTCTGACACAGGTAATGATAAGTCGTTCTCTCTTCTTGGGGTTCTTAGAAAATATTTGTAATAAAAGTGCTCCTGTTTTTGTCATTAGCAATGTTTTTGAATGCACTTTTGGGGGGGTTTGGTGGGGAAGAATATTTTCAGACAGACGGAGGAGGGAGAGGGAGAGAGAGAAATAGAGAGAGAGAGAGGGAGGGAGAGAGGGAGAGAGGGAGGAGAGACAGACTACAATTTCTGATGCTGAAAAGACAGTAATGAGCCTCAGGTCTCAAAGGTCTGTGGTGTGTACCACTTCTGTGTTTGGTTTTGCTATTCTTGTTATCATTCCAAAGCCATTTTTATAGGATCACAGATGTAGAGATGGAAAAAAAAAACCTTGCAAAGCATCTAGCCCAAACTTATCATTTTACAGATGAGGAAACTGAGACCTAGAGGGGAAATATTACTTATAAGGATATTCAGGTCTTCTTCCACCAAATCCAGTGTTCTTTCCATCTCATCAGTGCTAATATAACTGGGATTTGACCCAAGTCTGATGCATTTGGCATGCTGCTGCTTAAATGTAGCTCTGGATCAGTGCTGTATGTTGAGGCCAGACTGCAAACCTGCACAAAGGGTAGATTTGGAGCAAGAACTTTCGAGAGGCATTGAATAGATAGCCGTGGAGTACTGCCCACTCCTTTTCAAAAGACACCATGATTTCTGCCTGGAGAGAAGCCTGAGAACATCCATGAGGCTGATTATTCTTTTCTCCAATCTCTGAAAAGGTTACTGGACCAGAATGAGATCTACTTGTCTCCTAAATATTGCTGGTCTAGGGATAGGATTTTGGTTCAAAACAAAAAGCAGTTAACCTGAACATTCTTAAGGAGTGAGGAACGCCTCAGAATTACAGCGTCCCGCTTGGCTCCTGTCCTCCATCAAATTCAGATTACACAAAAGACTATCAGAACTGGCTGAGAGAAAGTAAAGTAATTTATACGAACAGATAGCAAACCAAAAAAGTGGAAAAGTCCTACAGATTAGAACACAACAAAAAAATAAATAGGCAGCAACGAACTCTTTGCTGAGAGCAAGATGAGATAAACCAAGAGATAGGCCACAATCTTACCCAAGAAGAAATTCTCCAAAGGCTCTAGAGAAGCGAGCTGGAAAACAGGGACATGTGGAGACCCTGGCTGCCCCAGTTGTTGATAGCTCCCCAAATCTTTGTCCCTCTCTCATATATCTGGGGTCAGTCCCAAAGAGAATCTGTGACCACAAATGTCCTCTCAAAGAAAGAATGTTTTTGTTCTATAAAGCTCTTGCCCCAACTCTCCCCTCACCCAGACTTGAACTAGCATTCTCTCCACCAACCCTGTCACGCCAAAGCGGCAGCATGAAGGCTTGGGTGAAGGCTTGGTTACTCTAATGTTCAACGTTACAGTCAGTCAGACCTTGGCTGTGTCCTGACCTATGGTGGCGTTGTTGTTTTGGTTTTTTTTTTTATAAACCCCACTTAGCAAGCTCTGTTTCCCAACTCCTTCTGATCTGAGTCTCCTGTTTTAGCTGTTTGGCCCCAGGAGCAGCACAGGTCTCAACATGATGGCACTGAACTGCCATGCTCTAGAGATTGGCCCTGGTCTATAGAATACCAATAAAATAACTAGGAATGAGAAAATAGGGTGATTTCAGTCATCCCATAAGGAAATGACACCAAGGAACCAAATTTAGCTTTTGAATTTAATCTCTGGCCAAAATGGTTCAGTCAACCAAATTGACTAACTTTCTGGACAAAAACTACTTGGTTATCTGTCGGTGGTTCTATCCCCAGCCTGCCTTGTATTTAATGCTTTCTCTAGCTCAGTAAGGGTAGCTACATAGCACAGTGGAGAAGCAGTGGATCTGGAGTCAGGAACATTCATCCTTCTGGGTTCAAATCTGACCTCAGACTCCTACTAAATATGTGACCTGGACAAGTCACTTAACCCTGTTGGCCTCGGTTTCCTCATCTGTAAAATGAGCTGGAGAAGGAAATGGCAAACCACTCCAGTGTCTTTGCCAAGAAAACCCCAAATGGAATCAAGAAGAATTTGACATGACTGAACAACAAAAACTAGCTCAGTAAAGACAGATAACACAGAAGGTAAAAATGCATGCCTTGTGAGCTAAAGTTGTTGAAATGTTTGTCATTTAATCCCAACATTCTTTCCCTTGATTTTTTAAAAATGGTGATGAGTTATAGGAAGTCAATCAGGCTTCTGTGCATAACTTTACTTATATGCCTCCTTGTTTCTACATTTTACTTAAATTCCCTCTGCCTTGTGAGAGTTTTGTATGTTCTTACTATTATTACGATTGATAATGAAAATAATAATAACAACAGGCACTCTTATGACACCTTAGGGTTACAAAGGCATGCTTTTTTTATTTTGCTTTTTTTTTCTTTTTGGAGGGAAGAAGGTAGGACAATTGGGGTTAAGTGACTTGCCCAAGGTCACACTGCTAGTAAGTGTTAAGTGTCTGAGGCCAGACGTGAACTCAGGTCCTCCTGACTCCAGGTCCGGTTCTCTATTCACTGCACCACCTAGCCACCCCCAGTTTACATTTTTTTAAGGCAATCAAGGTTAAGTGACTTGTCCAGGATCACACAGCTAGTAAGTATCTGAGTCCAAGATTTGAATTCAAGTCCTCCTGACTCCAGGGCCTGTGCTGTATCTACTATGCTACGGTGGCTAGATGCCCTGTATAGTTTACATTTGTTTGGCTTTCCCAAATATATATAACAGACCTATATAGGCACTCAAGGTGCCTTTATTTTTCCATATAGAAAATTCGGGGGGAGGGGGAAGAAAGAGAAAGAAAAAAGAAAAGGAAGGAAAGAAGGAAAATAAAGAAAGAAGGAAGGAAAGGGAAAGAAAGGAAAAGAGAGAAAGAAAAAAGGAAGGATAGAAAAGAAAGGAAAGAAAAAGAAAGAAAAGAGAAATAAATTAAAGAGGAGGCATTTAAGTAAAGAGAGGAGAGAGAGAGAGAGAGAGAGAGAGAGAGAGAGAGAGAGAGAGAGAGAGAGAGAGGCTCACAGAACCCATGAACAGATGCTGAAAGCACTTAAGGTTCTCACCATATCAACACTCCCTGAAGGTCAACTGGAAGTCTTCCTGACTTCAGACTTAGTACTCTATCCACTGCACCACCTACCTGCCCATCTAAGTCTATGATCCTGTAAAATTTCTGTTTCAAACCAAAACCAGTTGACTAGTAAGTTTAAGCTTTTTCTACATGATCTGTAGTTTTCTACACTTATGTAAGTAAACTCTTACCAAAACAATGACCACTATAAGAAAGACAGGTTAAAATATCTCCTACCCCAACTAGGGGGAAAGAAGAACTGTTTAAAAAATCAGGTTGACAAAGTCAGGTTTATGGATTAAGGGAGAAGATGCCCCAATCCCTTCCTGCAAGCAAAAAACCACCAGTTAAAATAAACTAAAAATTATGTTGAGTCAGCATAAAAGAAACAGCTGGACAAGGCTATCTTGTGCCTTGGCTACCCCCTGTTTGCAAGTGTTATCTGATAGACTAAGTTCCTCTCTCTTCTGTTTGGTCTTTTATCTGCGCAATATAAGATGCCCCGATTTGTCTTGCCTTGGTCAGTGTCATGCCAGCCCAGTGACTAGATGGTTCATTTTAACCAAGCTCTGTGAAATCCCTACTGTGGGCATGGTGCTGTTCCAGATATTGTATAAAGAAGATGACATGTTTTCCTCACAAAACTTAACATAATCCAAAAAATTCCCCCGAGCCTGTGCCTGGTAGAAAGGTTCCCCACCATCAGCTCTGCTCTTGGAGGTCATAACTCATTGCCTGATTAAGTGCTACTTTTGGATGGTGACTCTTTACATGTCCTCTTGTCATTAGCAGATTTGGGAATTTTCCGGCGGATTGCAATGGTATTCTACACTGACTGTTTCCACCAGTGTAGCCGACCGCTGTACATGGTAGGTGGAGTCTTCCTGTCCCCTGGACTTTCACCAGCAAGTACAGCATCAGCCACCTGGAGGGGAGGGAGGAGAGGAGGTCCGTGGAGTCACAAAAGGTTTCTGTTGCTATACAGGTAGAGAGGACCCAGGGCTGCTGAGGAAGGTTCTGCCAGCTGGATAACAGCCAGAGTCACTGCTTATTTCTTCTAGCTTTTCTATCATGGTTTTTTGTTTGGTTGTTTGTTTTTAAGCCCATCATATCAGGACCTGACAAGTCAAACCTAGGCAGCAAGCATTTATTAAGCTCTTCCTATGTGCCGGGGACTATGCGAAGCTTTAGGATACAAAGGCCAAAAGAACGCCCTCCCTCAAGGAGCTCACCATCTAATAATAACAACTCAGGGTCTGAAGCTCTGATGGATCTCCCAGAACTCATGCACAAGATTCTAAGGCCAGAAAGAGAGCACAAGCAGAGGGAATTGACGCTGGTGGGCTTTTTAGGGAGGGGGGGTAAGGAGAAACATTAAAGTGTTGTGGACATTTGGAGATTGGGTCTATTTATGATGTATATATACCCTGCCTGCTTCCAGAAAGAATCTGAGGTGGCCCACAAAGTTCACAGACCTTCATATTTTGGGGTAAAGGAACGTGCTGGCTATAAAGCACAAGAGGGAAAAAACTCAGATAAAAATGTGAAGCATGTCCTTTAGAGGAAGACAGGTTCCCCCGGTGGGGTACGAGGAGGGGTCTTGCTGGAAAGGAACAATCACTTCTCTAAGCCATAAATCAGTGATGGTGAAGGTCATCATCTTTTGTATTTGTGTCATGTTTTACAGCTTATAAAGGCCCTTGGGTTCAAGATGATCTGGTGACAGGTCAAAGTTTCAAGATAGAGAGATGCTGACCGTTGTGAACACTGTCAGCCGCAGTCACTATGTCGATAGGGTTTGCTTAACTATTTTTCTGTTTTAAGGGAGGGCTCCTTTGGCAAGAGTTGGGGGCAGGGATATTTAGGAAGGACTGTGGTGTAAAAACAAAAATTATCAATAAAACTTACATTTTAATAAGTATCCAGCGAGTCATGAGACTTCTCACTCAGCCCCCCTTCGCCTACACACAATAACCTAAACTAGAAGAAGGAAAAATGTCTAAGAAAATTTGCTCTGACCACCAGATGCTGCCAAGATCTGGAGCCAATGAAACAAGAGATTGAAAGGGCCACCATGAAATTAGAATGCAATTGAGTGTACTCTGGAGGATATGGAGCTCTCTAGAGAGGCAGCATGTAACAGCAGATAGCAAGCTGACCTGGGTTTGAGTCCTTCCTTTAACACACATTGGCTGGGTGATGATCAGTAAGCCAACTAACCTCTCAGAGTCCCAGACACCTTTTTTGATACTCGTAAGACACTTACACAGTGCATGGCACACAATAGGCACTATATAAATTCTTACAACCTTCTCCTTCCCCAATTTTCACTAGTAGATGAACTCTTCTCTAGGATTTCTCCATGCCAATGGAGATCAGAGAAAATTTATCTCCAGATCAGAGAAAAATTATCTTTAAGTACTTCAGATGTGTTCTAAGGGCCATTTAATAAGGTCCCAGGAATGTCTGTCTTCATGCTGTACTGTTACATAATAGTGATGGCAGCTGGAGAATTTCGGACAACTTTAGACACCTGTCACCCATCACACAATATCAAGGAAGCTGCAGAGGGCTGCCCCAGCCATCCCCCTGGCCACCGCTTGAGTTTTGTTTCTTGACCCTAAGTTCATCTTCAGTGATGCAGATCATCTTTGTTTGGTCCGACTGAGGCTATCAAATGAAATTTTCACCAGTGTTAGGAATGTCACCTTGAGAATCTTGGGAAGAATTTGCTTGCTTGTTTAGTGTGTGTACCCCAGAGATACTTTTCTTACAGCTTTGCCTTCCTCCTTGTATGGCAGAAAACAGAATGATAATGAACTGATATGATGTCCTTTTCCACCCCCCAGGACAGAATGGTGCTGCTTATTGTTGGGAATCTTGTTAACTGGTCTTTGTAAGTAGTTTTAGAGTGGTTTCTTATCACTGATTGTTGTGACATTAAGGTTTATGGACAGAACTCTATTAAAGAAGCTGAAATGAAGCAGGAAGGGACACGTCTATGCTGCCTTGGTGGAGGATAAGCTGAGTTTGCTAGCATGCCCAGCCCATGCTCTTATCAATGCTTATGTTCTAGAAACATAGGAAAAATATTTCAAAGAGCCATGAATTTGTCAATGTAGGTTTTTCTTCCACCACTGTAGGTCTCAACATTCTCTGTTATCATGAATTGCTGTGACCAAGGAACATATTACCCAATGGCCAAGCCTTTGGTGATAACTCTGACCTCAGCAAGACTGAGTAACTGAACTAATACGGAAAGCCTTTCCAACTTGATAGGCTATGTCAGAGTTTGCTAATGATAATAACTTTCATGAATACAAGGCCGCCTCCATGCCACAGCAGAGCATTACAATAAGACTTCAGTGGACTTCCCTCTGGACCTGTTATGTAGGAAGAGTTGTCTCTTTTGCTTGATTCTTAACATGTTGTCTGATCTCTGTGGAAAGTCCCAATGGCCCTGAAATTCAATGTGACTTTAAAAATCTTTAGGAGCCACATTTTGAAAGGCCCTATGATATGCATGTTATTCCATGAATTTTGCCTCTCTCCATATCTTTGTGTCTCTCTGTATTTGTGTATATATTTCTCTATGTATTTATGTATCTCATTTTCTATATTTGAAAAGCCCATCTCTGTTTTCCTTTCTTTTCCTCTGTCTTTCCCATTCCATCTATAGTTATCTACAATCTTTTTCTGTCTCTTCTTCCTCCATGCCTTTCTCTCCCCCTCACTCTTATTCCTTTGGTTGAGTTCAATGTTCCTTGTTCTTAATTTATAATCAAATGAGTAGAAAAGGGGTTTTTTATCCTTCCTGAAAAGAAAAGGAAAAAAAAGAGTCTCAAATAAACTTGCTGTTTGTGTTATGAATCTAACTGGATTTACTCCCTATGAAGTAATAGAGGCAGTATGGTATTGTCGATTGAGAGTTGATCTTGGAACCAGGAATTGAATTTAAATCCCTCACATACTCCTGAACAATCCACTTAACTTCTTGGCAGTCTAGGCAACTGTACGAGACTATATGTTGTATAGAAAGTGCTAACCTCCATTGATAGAGGGAATTCCCCTACCTGGGGAATTCCCTCTACCAGTAAAATCACAGATCCAGTCCCTATCCCTATTCTTAAATTCCCCATTCCTGGTCTACAGTGAACCATGCAAGGGCATGGGGAAAACCATAATCCAGTCATTGAGAGCTTCTCTGGCAACTTAAAAGGGATCTTGGAGTCAGAGGACCTGGGTTCAAATTGTACACTTAATACCTGGGCAACCTTAAGCAATTCAACCTTAAGCAGCTCCTTAGGCCTTAGTGATCTCAGCTATAAAATGAGGGAGTTAGATTAAAAGATCTCTAAGACATCTTCTACCTCTAGATCTATGAAGCTAAGGTCCTGTGAACTGGATTCCTGTTTGGGAGCTGTTATGTTTTTGGAGGAACCTTTTCATAATGCCACCACCTAGAGATTATGTCAGGGACAAAGTTGCTTGTCCAAAGGAACCTTGTCCCTTTGGTTTCTGATGCCTTAGATATCAAAGACATAATTCTCTAAGGATAATCCGTCTTGCCTTGACCTCTATGTATTACTATCTACTAATCAATCATTTCAAGATAAAGTTGACCTCAGTAACTGTTACTGAGAGGGGTTATTCCTGAGAATCTGTCATTTTGGGGGGAATGTAGCAATCTGGGGGAAAATATGACTTCCCCCGGGAACTACTTCTTATTAATAAATACCAACGAAAGGCCATAACCCTACAGTCCCTTGCTCCTTCCTCTCTTTCCTACTACTAATACAAACATATCAGAGTTATGGGTGGGGCAAAGCATGGGGAAACCTCAGTCTTCTTAACCAGGTGGTTCTTCTAATTGAATCAAAGAGGACGATAATGGTTAGAGATGGAGACCTGTGAAACACTGTGGTAACTGTATCTTCAGGATAGGTACTTCTCCCTGAAGAGATAATCTTCCCCTGAAAATCATAGTGGATGAAGTTGTCATGAACCTTGAAATTATGTTATCATAAATCTACTTTCCCAAGTCTAAAAAATTTAAGCCAACCTTGTCTTCTCCCCCTTGCATCCTTTAGTGCACTCTTTGGCCTGGTGTATAGGCCCAGGGACTTTGCTTCCTACATGTTGGGGATTTTTATCTGTAACCTGCTGCTGTACCTGGCCTTTTATATCATCATGAAGGTAAGGGTTTGCAGGGGGGCAGGGCTGATTTCATAGACACCCAGCCTTCTAGGAAGAAGTTAGGCTAATAACCTGGGCTTTGCCACAGGCCCTAACCTCATTTCTCTCGTCATAGCTCCGCAGCTCTGAGAAGGTCCTCCCCATCCCACTTTTCTGCATCGTGGCCACGGGTGTGGTGTGGGCAGCAGCTCTTTACTTTTTCTTCCAGAACCTTAGCAGCTGGGAGGTAAGAGAACATCTTCCCTTACAGGGAGTCATTCTCTCTCTATCTTTGTGATTAGTTCTGTCTGCTCCTGGTTTCTGCACTTTGTGTGTAGATTGCAAAGGGGAGAATTTAGGCTTTGATCTTACGGAAGACTTTCTAAGAATTTGAGTTGTCCACAGTCTGAATGGGGTGCCTCAGGACACCTTGAGATTCCTCTCATTGGAAGCCTTTAAAAGCAGAGGCTGGGTGACCACTTGTCAGATGTATTGCAATGGGAATTCCTTTGTAGATTTCTGCATTGGGAGAGACGGCCCCTGGGAGCCCTTCCATCTCTAAAAGTGTGTGATTCAGGGATTTTGTCTTTTTGCCCTTTTCTTTGATATTCCCCTACTTTGTTTTATGTGCTTGTTGCTTTATACATTTGTCTCTGACATTGTTGGGGAGGGAGTTCCTTTAGAACCAGAGTTGTTTCATTTCTATAATATCTTGCTGCATAGAACACTTCACATGAATTATCTGCATTTGCTCTACACAAGCTTCATTCAACGGTTATGCAACACTGTTGTGTGACACACTACTTACAATTTGGGAGAGACACAGAGATCATACCTCGAAGAATATGTGTGTGTGTGTGTGTGCATGCTCGCGTGTGTGCTGAGGGAAGAGGATAAGAATGCCACACAAATAATGATAACCCCAAAACAGGCCATGATGGCTACTTAAGGGAGGTACAAAATACTGTGAGTTCAGACAAGGGAGGATCACTGTGGGCTGAAAGTCTCTATAGAAGGAGTAGTAGTTGAGCTGGATTTTGGAGGATGTATAGGATTTCAACATATGGTGATGGGAGGAAGTACCTTCCAGGCACAGAGAATAGTACGATTAAAGGCACAGAGCAAAGAAAGCCCAGGCCATGTTTGAGGGAGGGAAAGTAGTCTGGAGAATAAAGTTTGTGAGAAGAAACGATGGAAAATAAGCCCAGAAAGTTATCTCAAACCAGACTGTGGCAAAATAAGAACTTCAACCTGTATTACCAGAGTATAGGGAGCTACTTAAATATTTTGAGAGTGACATGACCAGAGATGGATTGGAAGAAAGAGAGAATGAAGACAAGGAGACCATAGTAAACCTATTGAAATAATTCAGGGGAGGGGTAGCTCAGTGGTGGCTCAGTGAATAGAGTGAATAGAGCTCAGTGAATAGAGCACCAGCCCTGGAGTCAGGAGGATCTGAGTTCAAATCTGGCCTCAGACACTTGACACACTTATTAGCTGTGTGACCTTGGGCAAGTCACAACCCCAATTGCCTTACCTTTCCCCCTCAAAAAAAAGTTAAAAAAAAAAAAGAAATTAAGGATGAAAGAGGTTACATGACTTGCCCTAGTAATTACATGAGGCCAATTTGAATTCTGCTTTTCAGATTCTAAGCCCAGCATTTCATCTAACTGTATCAGCATGTCAAACATGCTGCCCATGTGGTCCACGATGCAGCTAAGTATAGCTAAACCCAATTAAAACATAATTGAGATAACTCAATCTCAGAAAAGGAAGTAGATCTAACTGTAAAGGAACTACCAAAGGGGAAAAAACATCCAGTCTTGATGATGGAGAAATCTACTAAACTTTTAGAATATCATAGGGGTGGCTAGGTGGTGCAGTGAATAGAGCACCAACCCTGGAGTCAGGAGGACCCGAGTTCAAATCCTGCCTCACATACTTAACACAAAAACTAGCCGTGTGGCCTTGGGCAAGTCACTTAGCTTCAATTGCCCTCCAAAAAACAACAACAACAACAAAAGAGGACCAACAGCTAACCTGTCTGCAAACCAAAACAAATAAAATCACAGGGTCAAACATATAAAAAAAAATAGCTGGAGGAATATTCAGTGCTCATGGCTAGGCTGTGCCAATATAATAAAAATGATAATGCTACCAAAATCTATGCTTTTAATGCTGTAGTAATCAAACTACCAAGGAAACACATCATAAAACTTGATAAAATAATAATAAATTTTATTTGAAAAACACAAGATCTAGAATATAAAGGTAAATGATGAAAAGATGTAGAAACAAAGGGGAAATAGCATTTTAAGTTCTCAAACTTTATTACTAAAGCAACAATCATCAAAACCATCTGTTATTGGTTAAAAAAAAATACAGACATAGGTCAATAGAATAGAAATAATGGAATTCAATAACCTGGTATTTGATAAAGAAGAAAACATAAATTATCTAGGAAAAAAACTCCTTATTTGATAAAAACTGCTGGGAAAACCAGTTTGGCAAAAATTAGACTTAGACCAACATCTTACACTATACTCCATAAAACATTCTAAATGGATACACAACCTTAATATTCAAAATTATACTATTAAAAATTAGAAGAAAAACAGATCTCATACCTCTCACAGCTATGGGTAGAAAATGGATTCTTAACCAAATGAGATAGAGACAATGACAAAACTGAAATGTTTCTGCACAGACAAAATTAATGCACTAAGGAAAAAATGGAAGTGATCAAATAGGAAAAAAAATCTTTGTATCTAATTTCTCTAATAAGGATTTGGTATCCAAGATATATAAATAATAATTATATATGAGACTAATAGCCATTCCCCAATGGATAAGTAGTCAAAGGATACAAGCATGCAATTCTCAAAAGAATTGCAATGTATTCACAACTGCATGAAAGAATACTTTAGGTAATAATAAAAGAAATGAAAATTATAATAACTTTAAAGTTTCACCTGACACCTTACAAGTTGGCAAAAATTACAAAAAACAGCAAAAGTCAATGTTGGGTTGTAGAATGATAGGCACACTAATATATTGTTGGCAGCACTATGAAATGGTATTAATATTTTGAAAAGCAATTTGAAATTATACAAATAAAGTAACAAAAATGTCTCTGCCTTTTGAACTCTATTATTGGCCACATATCCCAAGGAAGCCATTGATAAAAAAAGAAAGTTTCCATATATTCCAGCGAGGTGGGACAATGGATAGAGTGCCAAGTCTGAAGTCAGGAAGACTCATATTTCCTGAGTTCAAATCTGGCCTTAGACACTTCCTAGCTGTGTGAGCCTAGGCAAGTCACTTAACCATGTTTGCCTCAGTTTCCTCATCTGTAAAATGAGCTAGAGAAGGAAATGGCAAACCACTCCAGTGGTTTTATAGGTATTTGAGGTGGTTATGGGGGGAGCTCATAGAAATGGAAAACCCAAATGAGGTCACAGAAAGTTGGACATGACTGAAACAACTGAACAGCAAGTATATTCCAAAACATTTATAGCATCACTTTTTGTGATAGTTAAGAATTGGGAACAAGGTAGATGCCCATTAATTGGGGAATGGCTAAACAAATCGTGGTACATGTATGTAATAGAATATTACTGCTCTATAAGTGTTGTATGCGATAAATAGAGAGAGGCATGAAAAGATTTATATGAACTGATGCAGAGTGAAATAAGCAGAACCAAGAAAGCATTATACACAGTAACTACAACAATGTAAATGGAAAGAACAACCACATACCTAAAAATCAAAAGCAAATGTAACAAAATTATAAAGATCAAACAGGACTCAAAGAAATATGAGAGGACACCCCCAACCCACCCCTTTGTGGATGCAAGAGGTCCACAAGTGTTACACACTGTACATATTTTCTGTCTTTTTCAGTGTATTGTTCAGTTGTACTAATTTTCTCCCTCTCTTAAAAATACTATTTGTTATATGGAATATCTCTCTGGAATACAGAGGGGGGTGATACTTTGGATAACTATGATGATGTAAAAAACAGAAGATATCAATAAAAATGCTAATATGCAAAATACAGGGATCCTTATCTACAGATTAATGCCCCGCCTCTTTCTATTTGAATTTGACGCCAAGCTACTTCTTTTCTGTTAAATAATAAAACAGGGGTCAGCTAGGTGGTGCAGTGAATACAGCACCGGCCCTGGAGTCAGGAAGACCTGAGTTCAAATCCAGCCACAGACACTTGACACTGAACTAGCTATGTGACCTTGGGGAAGTCACTTAACCTCAATTGCCTTGCCTTCCCCCCTTCCAAAATAAATAAATAAACAAAGAAACAGACATTGTGCAAAGAGCATTATTCACTTTGTTCTCACAACTCTCACTTTCATCCCCCCCTCTATCCCTCCCTACCCCACTTTAGGTAGCTAACAGGCAGGTATTACCTTCCCCCATTTTATAGATTGGAAAGCTGAAGCTTAGGGAATGGAGATGATATGCCTCATCAAACACACACACACACACACACACACACACACACCCCACCCCTGCTGAGTCAGGCACTGAAATGGAACACCCAGCTCTCCTGACTCAGATAGGATCCTGACTCTTCCTAGGCCCCTTCTTACCCCGTCCCAACCCCAGGCTACTGTCTCATTTTGTCTAACCATATGAAACTCCAGCAGCACCAGCACCTTCTCAACAAGTCCTTCTAGATGCTTTATCAAGGGCCCCTGGCAGTATTTTTGCCACTTCCCCACAAGACACCTATCATTTAGACACATTACTACTGTAGAAACTGTGTATAGCAGTTAGCTTGTACTTAATCTTGTACATTTAAATCTTATTTTGTCTCAAAGTTCATTGTGCACGTGTTGCATCTCCAACCCATGACTAGATAGTGATGGCTGTAAGCGTTGTCTTGCGTACTTTTCCCCATGCCTAGGAAATCATCTCCCTCATCAGTAGGCATTTAATAAGTAACCAGGTAATAAGTAACTGGGATGTTTCCCTGGCTTATCTCCCCAGGAAACCCCTGCAGAATCCCGAGAGAAGAATCGTGATTGTATCCTGCTGGATTTCTTTGATGACCACGATGTCTGGCACTTCCTTTCTGCGACTGCCTTGTTTTTCTCATTCTTGGTGAGTTTTGCAGTTTTCCCTCCTTACTATCCTATTCTCTTTCTCTAACCCACCCTGTCAACATTTTCTGTGTCTTTTTTTTTCTGCCTCTTCCCTTTCTCCCTTTCACTGGGCTTTATCCCTCTTCTCTTTTGGTTTCTCAGCAGCAGCAGCAGCATGAGATCTTACTAAGGATCTTTTCTCTCTCTCTCTCTCTCTCTCTCTCTCTCTCTCTCTCTCTCTCTCTCTCTCTCTCTCTCTCTCTCT
>NW_027187347.1:9999789-10003139 GCF_028583685.1 Petaurus breviceps papuanus
TCTCTCTCTCTCTCTCTCTCTCTCTCTCTCTCTCTCTCTCTCTCTCTGTGTGTGTGTGTGTGTGTGTGTGTGTGTGTGTGTGAACTGAGGCACTAGTTTATACAATTTGTCCTGAGCACAAAAATTGCCAGTTATGTCTCTTTAATGCTACATTTACATTTCCCTTTTCCAGCACTGGACCCTCAGGCATAGGAAGGCTAAATGATTGACTAAGTCACACAGGACATATAGACAAAAGTCAAACTAGTCCTTACAACTACAGGATTCATGTTGCTTTCCACAGTGGATTTTTTTTTCCTTTTACTAAGTAGCATTAAGCTATCCTTCTAGTTAATGCCCAGTCCTCTCTTGGGCTCACAGGATTTAGAACAGAAAAGGGACCTGAGAGGTCATTTCCCCCAACCATTTTATATTCCCGCTGCTTTGTTTTATTAACTATTTGGTAAATTCATCATCACAGATAGGCCCTTTTATTTCCTTCCCCTGCCTCAATACAGAATTTTTTTCTTCTGGGATCTTCCTAAATTAGCTTCATCTTTTTTCTAAACTTCCCTGACCTTCTTGGCAGTGATACTGATGGCTCACAGGTATATTTGCAACAGTCTCCTATTATAAGCAGACAGCATCTCTATTTTTCCAATGTTATCTTAAATTATCTGCCCTAAATGTGGGCATTATGACTCAAGTGACAATAACTCTCCATAAAACTTTTACCACTCACTAGACACATTGCATAGTTATGTAAACAGAGCCCTAGAGTCTAATTTGGGAAGTTTAAGCAATACCAATTCCTATAGAAAAGGTAGACTCAAATGGTTCTCTCACTTTCTCTTTGGGTATTTGTAATAGCAAGCACCCTAGCACACCCAAGATGGCCTGCTAGCACAGGTTCTTTGATCTGTTTTTAAAGGAAAGACAGCTGTAAAGGGGTTAACAATCCTACTTTAATTACAGAGAAAGAAGTAAGCATAGAAAATACAAGTAGAAAAATTAGCACAAAGACCAACAGATAGGACTCCAGCTGTCTGAACATAGTGGTATTGCTATACACTTTACATACATCACTGCATCGAGGGAGCACAGACATCTAAGCAGTCGAAGGGCTCTGAACATACGGCTACTCAGAGTCTCAACCAGGAAAGCAAAAGAGCCTTCTCATGAGCAAACCCTCAAAGCAAAATACTAACCTCCCAGAATACTGGCTTAGGGCCAGAAGTTAGGAAACCTATGTGACTCAGCACAGCTGTGAATTATCAGGGTTCAAAGGAGATTAATCCTTCAGATGTTTACAATTAAGTCTGAGCCTGGGAAACTCAACTCCAAAAAGAAAACAACAAAAATCCCACCTTGCTTGCAGCTACAGTATTTTGTTCATATAAATTGGCAGCTTTCAATAATATTCAGTAAGATCATCAAAACAGAAGCAAGGATTGTGAGGAGAGGACATTGGAGAAAATAAAGGTGGAAAACCATATCTTTTACATGACAGAATCTGCTGTATTTTGTTCAGTATCACCCTGTTTTCAGTCTTTCGGATTGAAAGATGGAGAATGGAGAGGCAAAGGGAAAATAGTTACAATGGAGGGGAAGAATAGGAAGGCAAAAGGGAATGGGTCAACCTTATTCTCATTGAATTTGGCTCAGAGGGAATGACATACACACTAAATAGGGTATCTCACCCTACAGGAGAGTAGGGGGGAAGGGGATGAGAGGGGGGATGATCAAAGGGAGGACAGGCTGGGGGGGAGGGAAGTTGGAAGCACTCACTTTTGAAAAGGGATGGTATCAAAGTGGAGAATAGAACAAGTGGGTGGTGGGATAGGAGGGAGGGAAATATAATCAGTCTTTTACAATATATCTTCTATGTTAATGTTTTGCATTAGCTACACATGTACAACCTATACTGAACTGCTTGTCTTCCCAATAAGGGTGGGTGACAAGGGAGGAAGGGATTGAATCTGGAATTCAAAGTTTTAAAATCAAACATTTAAAATTATGTATATATATATACACTATTATTAATACTATTTTACATGTAATTGGGAAATAAGATATACAGGCACTGGGGCATACAGATACACCATGCCCTACTGGCAAAGTCGAAGGGGGTATGGGAGAAGATATGGGAGAAAGCAGATTGGAGGAGGGGATATCCTGTGGGATTGCTATTTTGGGGTGTTGGGTAGAGGAAAAACAGGGAGAAAATTTGTAACTCAAAATCTGGTGGAAATTAATGATGTAAATCAGAAGTTAATAAAGCATTTGAAAAATGAAAACAAAAAAATAAACAAAAGAAAAAATTCCAAAAAAAAAATACCAGGTAGGAAATTCTGAAAATCTAAGGAGAGATTAATAAATTGAAAGTAAGAAAACCATTGAACTAATAAATAAAACGAGAAGCTGTTTTTATGGTATAATGGTAATGGAATCTGAACCCCACAATGGGATGGACTTGTTGACATGACCTGAGGGGGCTGAACTGGGAGGAGCTGGTGCTGAGGATAGAGAGAGAGGTCCAAGCAGAGAGAGGCCAGAAGTACTTCTGGGAGACAGCATCTGGAGGCGGCTGCTGCTGCTGGAAAGAGAGAAATGAGAACTAAGGACTGAACTGGGAGGAAGCATGACTGTGGTGCCAGTATTTGGTCTGTTTGTTCTGATGTTACTTTGTCAGATTTGTCTGTTGATGGAGGATGTTGCTGTTGTTGCAGAAGTTCTGATACCTTGCTGTTGGTTCAGAAGCCCTGAAAGAGGATTTTCTTGTTGTATGTTTACAGAAACCCTGAAGGAGGGTCTTGTCCATGTTTTCAGGGGTCCTAAGACTGTACTGATGAATTGTGCTAATTCCTCAGACCTTGTTGTTGGGTCTAGGTTGATTTCACAGGCAAAGAGTGAATTAATGAGGATGCCAGCAATGTGTATCTATGTTGTGTCTTTGTTAAGCCTGGTCTTCCCAGTAACAGAAACTGCTGAGAACTTGCCTTGGGTCCAGATGAAGAAAAGACATCTCCTTGGGTATTGAATGCTGTGATGATATTGTAACTTAGTTGTGACCTAAGAGTGGATGGCCTTTGTGTTTTGTGACTGACCAAATGAATGTTCTTTGTTTATGATTGGAAACTAACCTCCAATGGAGACTACCCAGGGGTGGAATACTTTGACTTTTGTACTTTGTGATTGAACTGAGAACTTACTAAATGACTGAGTTACCCTGTATTTTGATTTTTCTCTTTTCTGTGAATGTTTTGCCTTAATCTGTTACTGAATAAATGGAGAATTATTATGCTCGTAATCTGAAAAAAAAAAAAAAGAAAGATGAAGAATGGGTACTAAATATGGCTCTCTGTTTTTCC
>NW_027187347.1:10003239-10006236 GCF_028583685.1 Petaurus breviceps papuanus
TCTCTCTCTCTCTCTCTCTCTCTCTCTCTCTCTCTCTCTCTCTCTCATTTCAGGTATTGTTAACTTTAGATGATGACCTGGATGTTGTCCGGAGGGACCAGATCCCTGTCTTCTGAGTGAGGACTATGTGTGATGTGAGAGGAAGTGGTCACTCTTGGTGCTGCCCCATAGATCATGCAATGACTACATCAGAGCAGCCACTGCCAGAGATTCCCTGGTCATCTGCCAAGAGGAAAAACCTGTCTGCATCCAAATAGTGAGCATGTGAGAAGAGGAGGGGGAACTGGAAAGATCCTGCCCCCTGGAAAGGGACATAGTGAATCACGGACAACTCCGAAGGCCAATGACACACCTTGAGTTCTTCTTCCATTTGCCGCTCTGCAAGTAAGATGTGAACAAGAAGTATGGATTTCATTTACATGGCATTGTCTTATAAACCCCCCTCCCAGAACTGCTCAGCGGTGGCAAACAGATGGTGCCTGCTTTTCCTTAATCTCAGTGCCCAGTAAGAGTGAAAACCAACTTCATGTGAGAGATTTTGGCTTCAGTCACTTGCTTATGTAAGCTCTTCTGCTCCTGGACAAACCAAAGTTCAGTTTGCATCTTCTGGGCCTTGGTGGTGACAGTAACCCTTTGGTGTGCAGTATATAAACCAGGGGGCACATGTGAAAGTCTCCCTTCAGCCTGGGGTGGTATCATGAGACCCAGCATGGCACACTCTTTGGAAGGAAAGCTGTATATTTTTGTATAGGCTGCTGAGTCCTCAAAATGGCACTTTTGCTGGAACTGGTTCAGAAACTATCCTTCTGCCTCTCAAGCATGCGTGTCTGCATCTCACTGCTCTTCTGTTGACTCCATACTTTAGTTTAACCTTCCTGGGGAGGCCCTGCTCCTTAATCCTCCTGCCAGCTTCTTGGGTTGACAGGCACCTTCTCAAAGCATGCTCTGGGGAAGGAAAACCTCAATTACCAGCATAATAATATCCAGCAAGTGAAGTCAACCCAACATTCCAGTTGGCAAGATCATCAGCAACTTCAGGATTAAATATAATCTGCCTCAGTCTGAGGGGCCCATTCCTAGAAGATTCTATACTTCGGTGCAAATGCCCCAAAGTAAAAGTGCTCTCTCTGTTCTTCTACCCAAACAGCTAAATGGTGCACCTAGATCAGTGAGAGGGGAGACTTGGCAATGTACTCTGATAGGCTCCAACACTAGCAGAAGGCCTATCCCTTGGTTGGTCTCTTCTTCAATATATTGGTTCAGACCCTCCTGCCTTGAGCTGTTTTTAAACACCCTTTCCTAGCTACAGAGAGTTCTATGGATTTTAATGATCTATTTTGGTAATACCTGATAGTCTTTTTCTTCACCAAAAAAGGTGTGGAAAAGCTTAGAACCTTAGGTCCACTATCTTATTGTGTGGCAGGCTCGCCTCTGTGAGGCTGGGAGCCTCTGTTCTTACCTTGTAGTTGGATGTGAGAGGAAAACTGAATTTGGGATGAAATATTTTTTTGACCAAGCCCCTCAAATTGCTTTTTAGCATTATCCTTACTCTAAAATATTTGCATAGCATTTAAAAAATACATTTTGGAAGTTTTACTTGGCAAGCCTTTTCTTGCTTTCAAAACATGTGCACATGCATGGAGATGCCTGCAGTGAAATATTTTGTGAAAAATTTCTGAACAGCCAAAATGGATTTAATAGCATTCTGCTTTTCTTCATTCTTAAAAAGACTCATTTTTATAATTACAGCCACATGGAGGCTATTAATTACATACTCATCTTAAACCATAAAACTAAGTCCAAAGTCTGTTTAACTGCACCTGGCACTCTTTAAACTAGTAATCCATGAATTCTTTTTTGTTTGTTTATAAGCCCCACTAAGGAAAAATAAGACCAAAAAAATCCATCCAACCAGCACTATGGCCTAATCTGAACAAGCTGTAAGGTTCATTTCCAATTCTTTATCTTCCTTGGAAAATAAGGCAATAGAACCAGAGAGTGGGAGGTGGCCAGGAGAGATCAGGATGGTTATTATAACATTGTATTGTTAAGCATTATTCTGATGTCTACTTTGTGCTGTAAATTCCCTGATTATTGTGGATTTTGTTCTATGCAGCAGGATTGTAAACCCAGAACAACCCTGCTGTGATAAAAATCAATACGGAGACCCAAGTGATTGTTGTTCAAGTTTTATACAATTGTATCCAGAAAGATGCTGAAGTGTAAGCTTCTTGGGAGCACCCACATAACTTAAAGCAGTCCTTGGTCTGCAGTGACTAAATTAAAAATTATGTGCTTGTGGCTGGGAAACTGAAATCTAAAATAATCCCTGGCCTATTTCTTTAAAGGAGGGAAGGGTAAGTCATGAATTCAGTAGATGGGAAAGCCAAAGGAAATTTAGAGCCCTGTGAGGAACTGTCAGCAGGACAAAGATAAGTAAACAGAGCAGTTAAACTGGGTAGGGCATTAACCTCCAAGAGGGTCAAAATTGCATCTGCACATCAAAATGGCCTACTTAGGCCCGCAGGCAAACTGCTGCAAATGGAACCCCACCTGTTTGCTGGGGATTGCTAAAACATTAGCTCCTGTTTTATTTTAGCCATAAGAGAGACTCCGTGAAAAGGCTTTGCTCATTTGGGGAAGGGACTTTCCAAGGTTCATGAAAATAAACAGAGGTCATTCAGGGCAAGAATTATTCTGTCTTCTATAATGCTATAACACATACTATGCTATAACATCTATACCTTGACCATAGAAAGACATAGATATCTAGAAAGGATATGCATTATTTTCAAATGACATTTCTTCATACAAGATTCAAAGGAAGTGGCCAAAGGTTCTTAAGCTAGGTCCCCCGATCCTCACTCAAATGTCATGACCATCATCAAGGAAGGTTATGCCTGGAAGCTGGAATAGCTCCCCCCCCCCCCCCCCCCCCCCCCCCCCCCCCGAGGAACTGTCAGCAGGACAAAGATAAGTAAACAGAGCAGTTAAACT
>NW_027187347.1:10006336-10034582 GCF_028583685.1 Petaurus breviceps papuanus
GTCTTTGTCCTCGTCCCCCCCACTCCCCCCACAACATAGATGGAAGAGTTGCTTGGGTTGGGCGTTATCCCTGAGATGTCCAAAAAGAAAGGGTTAATGAGGTATACCCCATTAGTTCCAGCTGCTGTATAGCTTGGTCGAGGCCTATTTGATCCCGAATGACTTGGCCACTATTCGCTGGCTGTAAAGGCCTGACCCTGGCCTTCCCAGCCCCTGCCAGAACTCAGAGAGATACAGTTTTGGAAGTCAAGAGTTGTCTAAGCAGAAAATCACACTGGGGAGTATCACACCTCATTAACCCTTTCTTTTTGGACATCTCAGGGAGAAAGCCCAACCCAAGCAACTCTTCCAACTATACAATAAGGAATGCTTTTTAAATAGAACCAGAGTGGACAGGGAAGACTAGCTAGCCCAACCTCTCCCTTCTCTCATTTTAGAGTTGAGGAAACTGGGGCCTGTAGAGGTAAAGTGATTTGCCCAAGATCATATCAAGTAAGCGATAGAATCAAGATGGGAACCCAAGTCCCTTGTCTACCAAGCCAGTACATAGTGGCCGTTGCTTCCCCTGGAACGCCTGGGAGAAAGCGCTCAGGTAAATGGCGATGAAACTGGCTATAGCCAGAGGAGGTATAACCTTTGACCCAGGCCCTAATGCCCTTGATAAAGCCACTACAAGAGTGCAAAGAAAATTGACTTTTCCCCTCTGCCTAGAGCAACTTAGAAACCTGTTGCTGCAGAATAAATCTCCATCATAATGCTGCCTGGGATGAGGTTTGTGGGTTTAATTCCATCTAGGAAATAATCTGCTTGCAGCTTAATTTATGCTCACTAGGGTAAAGGGTAGGTGCTTGGAAAGCCTCAAGATTTAGTGACTAAATTGGGGAAGGGTCACAGTTCCAATGCCTCATTCACCATTGAACCCCTATCCTGTGACCACTGAGTAAAGACAGAGCTTTACCCTTAGAAGTTAAGTATTTTAAACAATTCTGAATGTATTAAATTCTACAATGCCTCTCTTGCCCTCCCCCCAGGAGTGAGGCATTGCTGTTCTCATTTATAGGTAAAGAAATTGTGACTTAATCACTCCTTTACATCTAGCAAATCCTGATTATAGTATTCCAGTGCCTTAAAAAAAAACAACCCTGATTTCATGCATGTGGCTCTTCTCAGATGCCTTCTTGGCTTTTAATAAATGGTTTAAATGAGGTGCTCTAATAAAAACAACTTCCCCTGCCCAAATAAATAAATAAATGAAATCGCATGATGGCGAACCTTCAGGCAATGAGCCTCTCTGAATTTAAGCCAATATTCACACAGATATTGTCAGGCCATACTGAAAATCCCATAGGACCAACAAGGAGCTTTTGCTCCCTGCCCTAACCTCCAAAAACCCAAGTTACCTCCACACCACAATAAGGCATTAAAGTAGGACCAAGGGCTAATGTAGTGACATCATCATCACCATCATCATCATCACTAGAATTTACATAGCACTATATTTTATCCCAATCATTCCTCACAGGAACACTGTGAAGTAGGTATAGTTATTATCCCCACTGAAGAGATGAGAAAACTGAGGCTGAGAAAATGGCTTGCCCAGGGAGGAAGCATTTGAGACAGGATTTGAACTCAAATCTTCCTGACTCCAAGTCTAGCACTCCATACCATCCAACTACCACATTATGCCAAAGAGGTAGAAATCTGCCCTCTTTTTAAAATTTTTAAAAAATTTATTTACTATTAGTTTACAACATTCAGTTCCACAAGTTTTTGAGTTCCAAATTTTCTCTCCCCCCTGTGGTGACATGCAATCCTACATAGGTTCTACATATACATTCATATTAAATATCAGTCAATTTGCAAAGAAGAATTATAACGAATGGAATGAATAACAAGAAAGAAGAAACAAAATGAAACAAAAAAGAGAGAGGGTAAGTAGTTTGCTTCAATCTGCATTCAGACTCCATAATTCTTTCTCAGGATTTCCAAGTCTAGCACTCCATACCATCCAGCTGCCACATTATGCCAAAGAGGTAGAAATAATGAGTCCTTTGGCGTTGTCTTATAACTTTGCATTGTTAAGGGGAGCCCAGTCTATCAATGTCAGTCATCACAGATATGATGTGTCTGTAATTGTGTACAATGTTTTCCTGGTTCTGAGGCCCTCACTCAGCATCAGTTTATATAAGTCTCTCCAGGTTATTATGAAGTTCGTCTACTCCTCATTTCTTATAGCACAATAGTATTCCATTACATTCATATACCACAACTTGTTTAGCCATTTCGCAATTAATGCACATCCCCTTGATTTCCAATTCTTTGCCACCACAAAAAAAAGCTGTTATAAACATTTTTGTATGTACAGGTCTTTTTCCCACTTGTATGATCTCTTTAGGATACAGCTCTAGAAGTGGTATTGATGGGTCAAAGGATATGCACATTTTTATAGCTCTTTGGGTTAGTTCCAAATTGTTCTCCAGAATGTTTGGATCAGTTCACAACCTCACCAACAATGCATTAGTGTTCCAATTTTCCCACATCTTCTTCAGCATTTATCATTTTCCTGTTTTGTCATGTTATCCAATCTGACCTTTGAGATGTAGTACCTAAGAGTTGTTTTGATTTAAATCTGCCCTCTTCTTAAAGATATCTTAGATGAGGGATCATGAACTTTCTCTGAAACCCATGCTAGCTATTTGATAAGCCTTTGACAGAACATTAGTTCTTACAGAATTTATCCTTCTTCTCTTCTTGCCTTCATTAAAGATGGACAATAGCTAATCTCTATCCTTTAAGCAGAAATGCTTTTTAAAATTTTCAGCCTCTACAAATGCACACCAAAATCCCAATATCAACAAGAGACTCCAGTGCAGCATACTCTGTTCTAACACCAGCTTGATTATTGACCTATACATCTCTGACTACTTAATAGTGGTAGGCAGGAAATTCATTTCATTCGGAATAGAGTTTCTGCTTCTAATGGTTGCATAAGAAGCCACAGCCTTTGTGTAACCCCAGACAAATGATTTCATTCCTCTAGGCCTCCATTTCCCTTATCTGTAAAGGAAAGGAGTTAGATTAAATACCAAGGTCCTTTCCAATTTTGTAATTCAGAGAAAGGACAGGTATGATTCCATGGCCCAGTATTCTACAGGGGAAGTCAGGAACAATGAGGAGCATCAGACATGAGATTCTGAAGAGACAAAGAAAAAAATCATTCAATGAGAGGAGAAAAAAGAGAATTGTCCAGAGCAGTGGCCTCTGAAGTGGAGTGGTGGCCTGACCCCGAAAGATACATGATCACCCAATGGCAGAAGCTACAGACATCCTCTTCTAGTCATCACTGCAATAGCATTGCCAGGGGGACCTGTCTCCAACACAACATAGCCCATCTACCATCATACTCCAATATTCCTTCTATCTCCCATGTCCTCTCTGTGCTGAGCAAGCTATCTTCTAGCCTCTCAGGGCAGCTACAGCAGCTGAGCAGGTACGATGAGAAAATTCTGCCCCTAGATCATCTCATGACTGCAGCAGACATGCCACACCTCTCAAAAGATAGGCTCGGCATTTGAGGGGCAGTGACCAGTAGGATAAGGTCCTACGTTCCCCTTTTCATTTTGGGTGAAACAGAAATCACAAGATGAACAGATGTGAACAGATTGTGATCTGGGGCACAGATATCATCCCCCCCAGACATACCCATCTTCCAAACTTCCCTGTTACTGACTAGTTCCAATTTACAATCTCAGTGTCATTTCCAATTTCTCATTTCCTTTCGCCCCACATATCCATTCAGTTGCCAAATCTTGTTAGTTCTACTCCCACATTGGATCAGAGATCACAGAATTGCACATCTCACATCTGTACCCTCCCCTACACTCACATGGCAATGACACATTCAGATCCATATCAACTCTTGTCTGTGCCATTGCAGTAATCTCCTAACTTGTGTCTTTTGCCCCAAATCTCTTCCCTATTCCATTCTGTACTCACACAGCTATTAAAGTGATTTTCTTAAAGTGCAGGACTAAGTCACTACACTATTCAAAATATTCCACTGTCTTTCTATTGACTCTAGAATCAAATATTATTTCATCTTTATCTTGTCCTTTTAAAATTTCTATTTTTGTGCAAGTTTTTATAATGCAAAATAATTATTAGTACAATTATACATGTATATAATCTATAAATAAGTAGATATGTATTGGGAAACATGTACTCAAATTTTCTTTACTGTTAGGGGCATGTGATTAGGAAAGTTTGGAGACCAACCATTGGTCTAGAGAGAACATAGGGACAAAATAGGGAATTTATCAATCAACATGGACTTAAGAAAAAATCCTAAATAATTACACGTAAAGACAATTTTAACACTTTCTTAAAATTTTGAGCTCCAAATTTTTATTCCCCTTCCTTCCCTCCTCCCTCCCTATAATGGCAAGCAATTTGATATTGGTATATATGTGCAATCATGTAAAACATTTCCATATTAGTTGTAGTTATAAAAAGAGAAACATATCAAAAGGAAAAACACACACAAAAACTAAAGAAAGTGAAAACAATATGCTTCGACCTGCATTCAGAATCCATCAGTTCTTTCTCTGGATGTGGAGAGCATTTTCTATCGTGAGACCTTTGTAATTGTCTTAGATCATTGCGTTGCTGAGAAGAGCTAAGTCATAATTTGATCATTGCATAATGTTGCTGTTCCTTTGTACAATGTTCTCCTGGTTCTGCCCACTTCACTCAGCATCTGTTCATTTAAGTCCAGATTTTCCTGAAATCTGCCTGCTCATCATTTCTTATAGCACAGTAGCATTCCATTACATCCATATTACCACAACTTACAACTTGGACTTCTAAGAAATGTGCAGAAAATGAAAGCACGAGCAAGTAATGGGATAAATACAAAAGTGTAGCACGATCCTATAAGAATAAGCCAAGATTGTCAAGTTCAAAAGGAGTCAAAGCTGGTGAGAGAAGCTGAGAGTGACCAGTCACTTGTCAGGCAACTTAGAGAAGGAACTAGACGACTGTGATTCTGTGAGTAAATACACAGTGGGGTGTGGGGAGGGGAGGTGGAGTTAAGGTGCTTACAAGGAGGAGGGCAGAAATGTGCCCAACAAGGACAGGTTGTTTTAATTACCTTCCAACTCTAAACCCTGTGATCCTAATTCCCAAAGGGTTAGGAATTGCTGCCCTGTTAATACACATGCACACACATACATAAACACACACATACACACATGTACACACACATCCTTGATAAAAAAAAATGAGATAGAAAAAGGCAGTCTCTCAGGAGAGACTTCTACAGGAATCAATGTCTTTATGGTCATATAACTAACAAAAATACAGAGAATATCAATTTTTGTTATGTCATCCTTTTGATTTTTTGTTTGTCTTTTTGGAGAGAAGGCAGGGCAATTGGGGTTAAGTGACTTACCCATGGTCACAAAGTTGGTAAGTGTTAAGTGTCTGAGGCTGGATTTGAACTCAGGTCCTCCTGACTCCAGGGCTGGTGCTCTGTTCACTATGCTACCTAGTTGCCCATGCTCTTTCTAGAGCAAAACATAGTCCTAGTCCATCTCAACAAGTGTCCTATGTGTTAAATTTATACAAACCTCTGTAACAGATGGAATTATGGACATAATTTTATTTAATAGAGTATTGGAATTCAAATTCAAATTGGCATTCATATTGAAAATACATGCTCACCTAAGGTGTTAGCCCATGTGATGGAAGATGCCCTATGCAAAGCCTAAATAAAAGAATTGGATTCCCTTGTTGAGTGAGGAGAGCAGAACCAAGAGAAATTTGTACACAATTACAGACACATCGTATCTGTGATGACTAAATGTGATACAGTGACTGGGCTCCTTTCAGCAATGCAAGGTTATAAGACAACTCCAAAATACTCATGACGGAAAGAGATTTCCACATCCAGAGAAAGAGCTACAGTCTGAATACCGATTGAAGCAAACTACTTGCTTTTTCCCTTTTTTTGTTTTGTTTTGTTTCTTCTTTCTTGTTGTTCACTCCTTTGATTATTCTTCTTCTTTACAACTTGACTAATTCTCAGTGTGAAGGTATTTGTAGAACCTATATCGGACTACATGCCACCATGGAGGGGAAAGGGAGGAGAAAATGTAGAACTCAAGGGATTATGGAACTCAATGTTGTAAACTAAAAGTAAATAACTAAATTTAAACAAAAAAGAATGGAATTCCCTGCTGATGGAGAGGGTTTCCAAATGCTTATGTTTGTAGATGACACCATGTTTAATTGTAACCCCAACTGTCTGAAAGTAAGATTGCTACAGGCCGTGACCTTATCAAAGAGGGGCATACTATTCCCTCAATCCAGACAATAAGAATAATATACATGACAAACCACCATCCCCAGTCCCACTGAATCAGGAAACAAAACTCAGGTAAAAGGTACTTGTGTTGTCAAAGATGATATGTTTGAGGAGTAATAATTCTGGAACAGGCTTCTTATTGTTACTGAGTCATGTCTGACTCTATGTGCCTCCTTGGACATTGTCCATGAGGTTTTCTTGATTAAGAAATGGAGTCCTTTGCCATTTCCTTCTCCAGTGTGTCCCCATCTTACAGATGAGGAACTGAGGCAGGTAGGGGTTAAGTGACTTGACCAGGGTCATATAGTAAGTGTCTGAGATCAAATTTGAACTCAGATCTTTCTGACTCCAGGTCCAGTGCTCTCTCCACTGCACCACTGAGCTGCCTGGACCAGGCTCAGCTCAAGCGAGTTCTGTGGTTCTGACTCTTAGGGACCATAAAATGCAATGAGGCACTTAGGGACCATAAAATACAAAATCAGAAAAACATCAAAAACCTCTCTACTAATGACAAAGGATACAATTCTTTGGGTTAAAAAGATACAAATTAAGGTAAAGTAGTGACCACCCACCTCCTGTACCCATCCTTACCATTCACTACAGCAATAGATACAGTCATCAAGAAGGCAGTTGCCAGCATCACACCACCAATTTGCCACAGGTCTTTCATGCCTCAGGAAAGCAAGGAAACCTAACTAATGTTAATCTCAGGAATGGCTTCTCCATCCCCTTGGAAGGAAACCAGCCCAGATCATATAAAAGGTATTCATTTTACTATACCAAACTGCTGCTAAGTATCTAAGATTTCTTTTGGGGAGGGGGAGGGGGACAAGGCAATCAGGGTTAAGTGACTTGCCCAGGGTCACATTGCTAGTGTTAAGTGTCTGCAGCCTGACTTGAACTCAGGTACTCCTGACTCCAGGGCTAGTATTCTATCCACTGTGCCCCCTAACTGCCCCAGTAGCTAAGATTTCCAGTTGTAGCTTGACTAGTTATTACAGAAATTCTGAGCAGTAATATTTTAGGAACACATGGGGCAGAAGCAATTGACCATTTGGCTGCTGTGACTCCCTTTCCTCTAGTAGAGGAAACTATAACTTTACATGGCAGGGTAAGTTAGGTACACTTGAGATTTTTTGAAGAGTGCCTTCAATAAATAAGGAATTAAGCTAGATGAAGATGTAATAGTGATTAGCCATGGGTGAAGAAAGCTATAAGAACAGGTAGAATCCAATGGATTCCATTTGGGGGAGTGTAGTGCCAATGCAATATTTATAGCACCCACAATCAAGAAAAAGACCATGACTCATGACTCATATTCATGATGTTTGATCTCAAAATATACCAGATTCTCCAGGAGAGGACATAACTGAAACATTTATTTAGACACCAGAAAACTGAATCCCAAAACCAGTAAGCTGATTCCATCTTAGTACCAAAGATATTAAGAAGCCATAATAACACAGAGGGTCATGCCATTTTTCAGCCTTACCACAAATCAATACAAGATCAATATTTACTCACAAACCTCTCTATCTCCTTGGCTGAGCTCCTGTCTCTCCCATCATCTCTCTGGCTAGCTCTGACCAGCTTCCTGTGGGCTCTGCTTCCCTTCAAGCAAACTCCTCCTACCACAGGCTCCATTTGACCACATTCAGTCCATTAGTGAGCAGAGTTTATCTTCACAGCAGGGAAGCTTCCTGTGGGCTCTGCTCCACCCTTCAGCAAATTCCCTCCAGCACAAACTCCATGTGATTACATTCAGCCTATTAGGGGGCAAGAGTTTACTTTTGAAGAAGGGGAGGTCTTCAAACTCCCCCCTAGGTCTATTAAGGGGCAGGGAAGATCTTCAAATTCCCATTCCCATTACAGGGGGGGTGTCCTCTGTAAAAGGGGGGTAGCTTGGGGTCCTGCAAAGGGGAAAGAAGGAACAGAAGTCTGAGGGACCAGGGGGAGGGGAATTGAGAAGAGAGAGAAAGAAATGTGCTCCATCCTGTATAGTAATGGAGAGAGGTGAGCCAGAGGACATAATAGAGCCAGGAATCTATCTGAGATTTCTTTATTTGGATTTAAAGTTTCCATTGGCTCTGGATGTCTGGAGAATGCCCAATCAAGAAGGAACAGTTATTTTCTTCCCCAGGTAACAAAAGAAAACCAAGCAACCAGAAGAGCCTTGAATTTCCCAGATAAAACAAGAAAGGGGAAGGAAGCCTGGATCTTGAATTAGGGGGGTCCTCCCAGTGCTTAAGCAATACCTAGAATTAAATGGAAAAGAATTACTGTTCCATTTGAGTCCCTGCCAGCCAAGAACAGAGCCTTTGCTGTAGGGAGGAAAAGAAGAGATGAGAATATAATTTTAACCCATCTTTGAAGAGACATGGAAACAGCCCTCTTATCCTAGGGTAGTAATTGCTAACTTTTTTTCCCAAGTTGCAACAACTTTTTATAAAGGAAACATTATTTGGAAAAAGAGGTGGGCTAGTAAGGAATAACAGTTGTAGGGCCTGAGTGCTACACAGTAAACTATTAAAATACTCACAGGAAAGCCTTCATCGCATTGTGGTTCACCCCTCCTTACCATTCACCACAGCCATGGGTACTGTAAATTAAGAAGGGAGTTGCCAGCCCCACACCCCCAATTTGCCAAAGGTCTTCTATGCTTCAGGAAATCCTCTGGGGATCCTCTGTGTTGGATTTATGGGGAGACATGGACTGGAATTACCCAGGATGATCAGCCATAGATGGGCTGTGTTCTACAGCAGAAAGAGTACCCATGTTGAGATCTGGTGAAATATTGAACCAATAATCCGCCCCTGTTGGTCACACTACTGGCCCGCTACACCCGCCTCCAATCTCCGGATCAGTGATAATCGTGATGCTAGAAACAACCTCAAGGGTTATCTAGTGAGACATTCTTCTTTTTAGGATGAGGAAGCTGAGCCCCAGTCACACAGTGGCTAAAGGGTCCCTTACCCCAACCGGCAAACACATCATTCAGAGAGTAAACTAAGCCTGTCTGGGGCCATGTGTCTATGTGTAAAAAGCACAGCCTAGAATTATAAAAATTCCTTAAACATATGCATTCACAATTTTAAAGCCTCTATTTTAGAGATGAGGAGACTAAAGTCGGTAGAGATGGAATGAATTGCCAAGGTCACAGAGCTTGTCTATGCCAGTGTTGATGTCCACCCATTCCTGAACCTAGGCAACCTTCCACAGCTCTTCCCATAACATGAGGTTCCCTAATCACTGTTAGTGGAAAGAATGGTGCTTTCTAAAAATGAAGAAGAGGTGTGGCTGCTCTCTCAATCCAGAATAACAAGGAAACCTACTGTGTTCAAGGGAAAGTCAACCAATAAGAGAGCAGCTATTGAAAGCTTTGGCTGCTAAGCGGGAACAGCTGGATTCCAATGAAAACTGTTCCATCAGACTCAAAGCCTGTAAAATCAAAAGCCAAGGCCTTTTACACAGATTCAATTATTGCACTTGGCAGTGGCTGAGGACCCAGATTCATTTTTAAAATTAAAACATGCACAGCATAAGGTGTCATGTTTCCCCTGCACAGGAAAGCAAAGGAAATAGTGGAGGGAAGGCAGTGGGCCCTGGTATGTTTTCAGTTCCTGAAGAATATTCCCAGACTTGAAACATTGTCAATAGTCAGAGACATTTCATTTTGGGGGTTTTTGTTTTTTGTTTTTTTAGTTTTCACTCCAGGCCTCTTTCCAAGCTACCTTTAAGACCAGCTGTGCCAGCCAGATGGAGAAAACAGGATCAACCACTCAAATTAAAGACAGAACAATCATTGTCCTTCCTCACTTATACCATGGGGCCCAAGCCTTTCCAACAGGTAGTGATTTCATCCTCAGGCAAATTCAGACAGAACCTGCCTACACTGAAACATTAACTCGAATCCCTCACTTGGGAGGCACAAGGATAATGGTAATAAATATTTGAAAGTTTGTTTCTCTCTCTGGGAGCAAGTTCTTGAGGGAAGCAAGACACAAATGAAAACAGCCCATTTTTAAAAACTGACGACCTATGAAATTTTTCCTTCTACATAATGGAGCTGTTCAAAAGGGCTCTTTGGCTTAACCTTCAATTTGTGCAACACAAGTGTTCAATCTCTACACTAAATGCATGACAATATGCACGGAATGGTATTTAGAGGCAGCTAGGTATTTCAGTGAGTAACATGCTGGACCTAGAATCAGGAAGACCAAGTCCAAAGTGTCCTGCCTCAGACTGCTGTTTGTTGTTCTTCATTCTTGAAGAGGACCAATGACATGAGGAGGGTGATGTCTTGACTTGCAAGTGAATTGGATTCAAGTGAGTCCAGTGGCAAGGCATTGGTCAGGATGACTGGCAGTGGCCCCAGATGCAGTTGGGGAACCTTTTTAAGCTAAGGTCTTTCCCAGGTCTCAGTTTGCCTCCCTCAGACACTAGCTGTATGACCCTGGGCAAGTCACTTGACCACTATTAGTGTTTCCCCCTCTGTAAAATGGTGATAATTACAGCACCTCCACAGGGCTGTTGTGGGAATCAGATGTGATCAAATCATTAATCAAATCATCTATGTGTAGTGATTTGAAAATCCTAAAATGATATGCACATGCTTTAACCTCATCGAAGTATCTGAATTCCTGTTTGACCTTCATTCACTGAAGCAGGACATTCTTTACCACCACAAGTGGCCTGTTAGGGAGCTAATCAGAGCCAGCTTTGCTTAAGGTCTTTCCAAACTGCTGATCTGAATCAGATTAAGCAACTTAAGAAAGACACCCACAAACAACCACATACAGCAGACTTGGTTAAAACCTGGGTTTATAAAATATCCTACCATAAATATCTGTAGTTTATTTTCTCTTGGTATGCTTGACTCCAAGTCACTTTGAAAGATGAGGTCCAGCAAAATTAATGTATTACCTAACCTGCTAGACCAATGTTCTGTGGCTAAAAGTTTATATCTGCATTCTAAATGTAGTATTGGAGTTTTTCAAAGCTCCTGGAAGCTAATGTCATCTTCACTTTCTTTAAAAATATAAGGGTTTGAGGCAGCTAGGTGGTCCAGTGGATACAGCATCAGCCCTGGAGTCAGGAGGACCTAAGTTCAAATCTTGCCTCAGACACTTGACACTAGCTGTGTCACCCTGGGAAAGTCACTTAACCCTGATTGCCTTGCAAAAAATCAGAAAAACAAATATATGTGTATATATGTGTGCGGATAGTAGATAGATAGATAGATAGATAGATAGATAGATAGATAGATAGATAGATAGATAGATACATAGATAGATAGATAGATAGATATAGGTTTACATGCATCCAGAGACCCGTGATGAAATACATTAAACACCTCCTGACAGAGAGTTAATGTACTCAAGATGTAGATTGAGTTATATACTTTTCAGACATGACCAATGCAAGGATCTGTTTTTTCTTTTCTATACATATGTGTTACAAAGGTCTTGTTTTTTGTTTCTCAATGTGGGAAAGGGAGGAAATGAATTTTTCTTTACTTAAATAAATAAAATTAATTTTAAAATATGTGTGTGTGTTCGAGGAGAAAAACTCAGCTGCCTTTAGTAACAGAATATTTAAACATATACCAGGTCATTCCATTAGTGTAACTTTCTTGGGGTTGGGGTGATGTACAATGAGTCTGAACTAGAGACCTAAACCAAAACAGCTAAAGTTCCAATCACAGAAGGGACCTTAGCAATCATCTTATCCAAGGGCTTCATTTTACAAATGAGGAAAGTTGCCCAGAAGTAGAAGGACTTGGTCAAGGATATACTGTCAGTCGGTACCAAATCTAGCCCTAGAACCCCAGTGTTCTGACTCCCAGGTTAAGTGCTCTCTCCACTACAAAGTGCTACAACAGCTACTCTTAAAAATCAATGTTGTGGTCATTTTGAATGCTTTTCCTTGCCAGTCAAGTGAATAAGCATTTAAATGTTTATTTTGGGCCAGGCACTGCATTAAGTACTAGGGATAGAAAGGCAAAAATAAAAGGAGCTCACATGTGAATGGAAGAGAGAACATGCAAACAACTAGGTACAGACAAGATGTGTATGGGGTGAATTGAAGGGTCATAATGTCAAAGGAAAAAAGTACTGGCCTTAAGAGAGAGCTGGAAAGCCTTCTTGTATTAGGTAGGATTTGAGCTGAGGATTGCAGGAAGCCCATAGGCAGAGGTGAGGAGGGAGAGCACTCAGGGAAGTGAACAAAATGCAGTGTTTTGGGGGAGAAACAGAAAAGAGGCTGGTATCACTAGATCAGAGTACAGGGTGTAAGAAGACTGGAAAGGCAGGAAAAGTGTCAGTCAAACAGGATTATATATTCAATCCAGGACGTGAGAGGGAGCCATTGGAGTAGGGAAGGTACCCACAGTCAGACTACAGCTTTAGATAGATCACTTTGGCAGCTGAGTGGGGAGACACCTGGCAGGGAGACCAGCAGTCCCAGGCATAAGGTGGTAAGGGATTGTACAGGGATGGTGATGGTATCAGAGGAGAGCAGACAAGTATGAGATGTTACAAAGGTAGAATCAATAGACTTGGCAACTAACTGGACATGGGGAAGGAAGGGTAAGAGTGAGGCTCTGAGGACAACGCCTTGGTTTTAAGCCTGGATGATTGGATGGTGGTGCCTTTGCTAGTAACAAAGGGGCTGGGAAGAAGGGAGGGTTTGGGAGGAAAGATGATTTCAGTTTAGGCAATCTTGCTTTTGGACATGTGACCAGCAACATGGAGAACTAGACATTTTCTCCGATCCTCTGAGCTCACAAGCCTCTCCAAAATAGAAATTATTCCCGAAAGACAAAGCAACTTCAGCTGTCTCCATGATTTCGGACACCCAGAATTCAAAATATTTTTTGAAAACCAAACAAACCATGAACTGGTTTCTACATTGAGCTCATTTTGCAGCCCTCCCCAACGTCCCACATAACTGGCATCAAAGCTGCACTTAGCCTATCTAAGGATCTGAACCAAAGATCCAACACATGCGCTCTCAATAAAACCCAAACCCACACCCTAATCTGCCTCCCCTCTCTCTGGTGCTGGGGAGATCTCAGCTCTGGGATTTGGAAGTTTGCTCAGGCCTCAAAAGACAGCCAGCACTGCTACAGCTCAGAGGGCTGAAGCTTAAGGGGGTGGAATTGAAGCTGGGGGTTGGGGGGTGGGGTGGGGAAGGGTCTGTGTTGCCAAAGACCTCTGCAGGGGAGCCAGGAACAGAGGGAAAAGGCAGGACTCCTGTCGGGCTTTGAAATAGAATTCAAGACCACCTGTCATCCTACCTTCCTCACAGAGCCCTGGAAACCCCTAAGTACAGAAATCAACTCATTGCACCAACATGGCAACTCTCTGACTTGCTGGTTCTAGGCCAGAAAACAGGAACAGAGGGAGCAGGCTAGGAGTGTCCCCACTATGGGGGGGAGGGGGTGGAAGGGGAAGCAAGAGAGAATTGTGCAGCACTCCACTAAGCCTGAGGCAAAAAACTTAGTTAAAATCTAGCGGAAGCCTGGCCAGTCCCCACAAAAGTCACTAGGGACACAGAACTAGGCTAGTGAATTGTAAATTGGTCAGTGAGAAAGGAGGCCGAGAAACTTTAGGATTCATCTCTCATGTAAACCACCATCAGAAGGGAGGGAATCAGACAGTGAACAACAGAGAAAAATAAGGAGAGGGGAGGAACCTGAAATTACCAAAGATCTCAGGAAGAAAAAAACTCAAAGGACCTTGAACATAAGCAGATAAATCAATTGACAGGGAAAATATTAACAGTGGAAAGAAATATGGCCTCTGTACAAAAGATATTTGGAGATGCTAGACTAGAGGTCAAGAAAAAGGGTAGATCTCAGAATTATCTTCATATAATTGAATACATAGGAACTGATTTCACCTTGATACTCAAGAACTCTAAAAGAAAGGTATGGGGGGCGGCTAGGTGGCACAGTAAGTAGAGAGCCAGCCCTGGAGTCAGGAGGACCCGAGTTTGGATTTGGCCTCAGACACTCAACACACACACACACACACACACACACACACACACACACACACACACACACAACTAGCCGTGTGACCTTGGGCAAGTTACTTAACCCCAATTGCCCTCCAAAATGCAAAAAAAAAAAAAGGTATCAGTTCAAACTTCCGTTTTTAAACACAGGCCATCTAAATAATCTACTCATGTTCCTCCAAATCTTAAGACAAGCAAGATAATTAATATTAATTGTAGCTAGTGAATATGTGAAATCTATGACATAGAATTATATCTTTATGTTACATACACACTTTGTAGTATTCTAGAGTCCCTTGTATATATAAGGAAAATATATATTAAACCTTCTACTGTTGCAAAACTTTTTGCTAGGTGTTGGAATGAGATAGAAAGTTTAGATGAATCATACACTTTACCTCACAAAACTCATAAAGTTAAGAAAACATAACTATAATAGAAAATATCATAAGTATGCAATAAGCTTTGAATCATTTTTATACGATTTTGACTAGAGTAGAAAGAACACTGGTCTGGGGATTGGACCTAAGCTGGTATGATCTTAGGCCAGTCCCTACATCTTCCCAGGACTCTGTTTATTTAGGAATAAAATGGGTGGACTAGATGATCTCTAAGCTTTACAAGTGTAAAATTCTATGAACAGAATATAATGTTACTCTTTAATTTATTGTAGCATGTGGTTATTTTACCTTTGCCTTCATGACATATTGTTGGCCTTATTTATGATTTATTTGATGCCAGACACACAACCACCGGTTATGACATGG
Source organism: Petaurus breviceps papuanus (assembly GCF_028583685.1). Classification (NCBI taxonomy): domain Eukaryota; kingdom Metazoa; phylum Chordata; class Mammalia; order Diprotodontia; family Petauridae; genus Petaurus; species Petaurus breviceps. Next base: position 10,021,487 of record NW_027187347.1, read on the forward strand.
TTTACAACATAGTTTCCAAGAACACAACGTGATAAAATGCAGGGCCTGCCTATAAGTAAACTGCAAGGGCAATTTCAGTTTAGGAGATACAACTAGTAATCAGAACCGGAGACTTTACAATGCAAAAAATGCAAAGTTTATTTTCTTAAATAAAATACTATATTCATATCTATACAAATAATTATTACAACCATTAAAGTGTTACATTTAACAATAAAAATTTCAAAACTTTAAACAAGAGCATGGTTTAGAATATTCACACCCTAATGCAGTGTATCTATAAAAAGATGTCAAAATAAACAGGACACAATCTTATTTACAACTGTATGACGTTCCTGATCATATGATACATTTCTGTTCTGGATTCCATTAGAAAAAGGAAACTAGAATTTCCATTATAATTATAAAGCAGGTCATTTACAGTTATAGGACACGTTGCACAGCAGATCCTGCTGGCTTAGTATAGATACAAATAATTACACTATTGAAAGAAATGCATTCAGTTTCTCTTGGTGACTGCCATGTATTAATCTTCTCAGGCAGTATATGCAAAAATCTGTGAAGGTAATTGTTATTTCTGCCTCACTGTCCTCCACCCTGTTACCAAAATGAAACATCTTATGTGCGAAAAGTGGAAGCCAAGCCATTCTCCTTCACACTAAAACAGCAGCAGCATCTTAAACAACACTGTATGGTCCCATCCTACTTGGAAAAGAAATAATTCAACTTCCCCTAAAGAGCATTCACCATACTAGTCCAGTGCCTTAACGACTCCACATATGAAAAACGAGTTTTAAGACTCAAGGAAACAATGGGATCTTTAAAAGCAAAGTAGTGAAAACTTCAAGTTTCTAGGACACTGTTGAAAGCGTCCAGTTAGTTATACAGAACAAAAAGATCTATAAAATAAAGGCCACCTGTTTCGAAGTATGTGTTAAAACTATAATGGAGATACGCCCTCCAAATTCTCCATCTGCAGGATCACATCATCTACAATGATGCATTACACGTCACATGACATTTCCATATTATAAAATTCACTTTAAAAAGTTTGATTCATTGAATAAGATGCATCTGACCACTCTCACCTTCTCTACACAGGGTCTATGGGCCACAGAAAGAGGAAGATCAATGTTGATGAGGTTCCACTTAAACCTAGAGCCAATAATTTGAAATGCCATCACAAACAAGCTCTCAGTTTAAAGTTTTGCTACCATTAACTGTCTCTGACAAGATCAGTATCAAAGATGGCTCAGTTAGATAAGGCAACAGTGAGAAACAAGAGCTGGACTTCTTTTGGTGGGGGAAAAGCATTCCATGATATGGTAGATATCACTCTGGCTGTTCCTTTGCTTATTCTGAACGACTGGGTGGGTGATATGTTCCAACAGTAGGTCTAAGGACCAGAGGCACAGTTTCAGTTAAAGTGCAGTACTGTCGCAGGGGGATGCATGCAAAGTTAGACACTGTATCCTTGGGAAGATCTTCACTATCTATAAATTGAACTGGATTGCCTCAATCTTGTAATCACTCTACATGGTATTCTTTCAGGGTCCACATAAGAAGTTTAGAAGACAGAAAGGAAGGTACCCAAAAAGGAAAGTGGTCATTTTCATTTTGGAACAGGAAAGGGAAAGCAACATTCAGCAAAACAGACATCTTTAGAGGGAGCTGTAACCTTCATTTCAGATGAATATCATGAGATCCATCAGAGATATTAACTCTAATAGTCTCAACTGGCCATTGGATGTCACTGTTGCCCTCCGGAGGTACAGAGCCCTAAGTGCATTTCAACTGGGTACAAAGATGAGATTTACATGTGTTTGTAAATCAATCAACTAGAAAAGAGATTCCCAACCTTTTGGAGTTGCACTCAAAAGTTCCTGGCCTCCCTTCTCCACTTTTCCTACCCCTTCCTCTCCTTGCCCAATTCTACCATCTCTAAAACAAATCTAGTGCAAGATGACACTTAAAAGAAAAAAAGGTTAAATCAATTTTAGTTTGGTTTTGAGAATTCCTTGACAGTCTTCTGAAATAACTGAAGACAAGCTGGGTCAACAATACCAGGTATTGGGATTCACTGATCTAGGAATATAGCACACCACCTTCTATTTAGGACAATAATCTTTTCATGGCAAAGGAAAGCTTCATTCTGCTGAGAATGCCTAGGCTGACTGACTGAAATCCACTTGACATGGAGTGACAGAAGAAAAAAAATGTGTACCCATGTTATCAGGACAGAAAGGGCAAAGATGGACAGAAACATTTTTAAAGCTTCTGTTTTCGCCAATGTTTTAGACTGCACTTGAATTCCATTATATTATCACATTATTAAAGTTGGGTTCAAATCTCATTCACTTTATAGAAACAGCTAAGAAGGGATAGCAAGTAGTTAAAATATTGAAGACAAATAGTAATTCCCTTAAAATGCATAAATGTTTTGTATATTCAAGTAAGATGACTTAAAGGGTTAATTTTGGTTCCAGTTCAGCATAAGCACTGTTACATGACTGAGGTTTATTGGCAAAGTAATGTTCTGCCTTTCCCCAACTCCAGCCTCCAATTCTTCCTTCTTTCACAGTTCAGGTATGTTAAGTTTTGCAAAGCAAATCCATCACTGACTTTTCACTCATTATTTTGAAAAATATTGACAGGTCTCATTCTCCCAAATCACTCAACAAAAAAGAAAAGAGACTCACTGAAAAAACATAATCATCATGAAAGATCATCCTCCCTCCACCTCCATTAACTTGTTGTATGACAAAGCCAATGACGGTATCAAACATGTATACTTTCACCTTTGACAATTACATGAAAATTACACACAAACAGAAATCCAAACCTTCCATTTCATTAATGACAGTGCTATACTTCAGAGAAATGAAATGTTTCAATGTTACTTTTTTCCATAACCAAATTCTAAACCAATATTGAAGCAAAGATGAAAAAAAAATCCATTAATTAAAGGATAATCATTGATTCTCCCTGGGCAACTATTGGAGTTAGTTAACCATGAATAATCAGATTATAAAATCATCTCCAGAATTGGCTTCAAAGCTTAATTATTTTTCCGTAAAAATAACCCATTCCTCAATATTCCTTTGCCCAAAAACTTTAGTAGACAATTGGCTAATACCAGATCACTCATTATCATAGAATCAATTGCCAAGATTTGTATATCACATATTTAATACTGCTAGGATACATTACCATAGGCACTGATGTTTTCAAATCCAAATACGAGCATGTACATTGATACATAAGTTAAATACACAATTTACTTTGATATTTGAGGCCTTATTTGGAATGTTCCCCTTAGTAATAACATATATGTAAGGACATAAACATAAGTATAACAGCCTATAGCAGGGAAAACCCCTCCCCTCCCATCATAGCCACACCATCTTTGAGACAGTTGGGGAAAGGATGGGCCTTGACCAAATAGGGAGTAGCATTTAGGGTCATTCAAAAATCAAAATGTCTACATACCTAAAGGTAAGTATAATGCAAATGAATAACTATGTCTAGCTAGACCAGAGCAGAATGAAGTAGTAACCTGATTAGAAGGTACTTGGGAAACACTTGGGTCTTGAAGACTTTTCAGAAAAAGGCAGCTTAACTACTTCCTACTTAAGCTCATGTCTGGTCTGCTTAGCTTTCAGGCTTTGGATGATCACAAATGGTTCTACAGAAGTGCATATGGTTTATATTCCAAAAATCTGCTTACTCTCTAACTGGCAAATGGGAAGTGATAGAAGCTTGTCTTGCCCTCCCTCCTGCTCCTGTTATGATTTACTATATTCATTACCTACCCACTGTCCCTTAAATAATTCACACACCCCACCCCTAAATTATGAGGAAACTATAGGATTGAAGGGATGGAAAATAATAGCTTACATTTATATAAGTTTACAAAAATCTCCACAAACATTGTCTCATTTAGTTTTCACAACTACAACCTCCCCCATGCCCAGGAGGCTGCTTTCCTGGGTGGCAAAAGCAATTGAGTTTGGCCAGAGCAGCTAAAGAGGCACAAATGACCCTATTGATGAAAGAGTCTATAGAAGAGGTATTAACAGGGGTAAACTGCCCTGACCAAAACTTCAGAGATTCTACCATGGGGGGGGTTGAGGGGGGGGGAATCGTGCTGCAGAAGCTGTGGTCCCTTGGGTTCGGCCTGTTAGCAAAGCAGTGGGAATAATTAACACAAGTCACTCACTATCACCAACTCAACTTGTGGCAGTAAAATACCTGCTAAAAAGGCCAGGGAAATCATGAGTGGACATGGTAATATCTCTGTTAACTATGTAAAATTAGGTTTCTGAAACAGACATTTCTTTATCCAATCAACTTTTTAAAAAGGTTTCTCTCATCTCTTTGGCAGGTTCCACCTGCAGATTTGTATGAAGGCAGACCTGTCAATGAGCCAGTTCCTGTATAAAGGCCTGTGCATGTATACATGTATATATATTTTCCTCTCAAATATAAAGATTGTGGTCTTTCCAAATGAGGATTAAGCTCCTTAATATCTGCAGCAAGGAAGAATAGTTGGAAAATTCCTGTAAGAGAATTCTGTGTAGTTCCACTGTGAAATACAGCATTTTTTAGACAAATCAATAAGGATAGGGGTAGACTATGAATCAGGTTGGACCTGTGATTTTAATAATATAGCGTACTAATAGATGAGATAATTTCCTCTTCTAATGCAGATCAGTAATTTTCAACAACTTATAGTCTTAAGAGAGCTGGCTAGAGCATTGAGAAGTTAAGTGACTTGCCAATGTCACATAGTATGTGTCAGAGGTGAGACCTGAATCCAAGTCCTTCTATCTTCAAGGCTGACTCTCTACTTATTATGTAATGTTAAAATAGCTCTGTTGAGAAATGAAAAACTCAATCTTATGAAATTCAACATGTAATCATTAACAGGAACTAATGATGAACAAATATACAGGGAGTTAGTTCAAATACAGTGAGCCTAACTAGTCAAGCATTTACTGGGTATTTATGCCTTTAACAAATAGTCCTACATTCCAAAAAGGAGGAAGAACAATTAGCAAATTCAAATATGGATTTTTAAAAAATCTATCTGGGAAAGTTAGTGGGTCTTACTTTCCTCTTCTATAAATGAAGGGGTTGGTTTAGACGATATATAAAGTTTCTTCTAGCTCTAAGGCTATCCTATTGCTTAGGTTAATAATGCGTAAATAAAGGCTTTTGACTTCAGGATTAAACACATTAAAAAAAGTGTCTATTGAATTTGGCTCCCTGCTTTGAAATGAAATACTTATGAAATTCAAATGATTTTTAATTTTCTGGAGCTTTATAAATCAAGGCAATAACCTTTTCCTAAGTAAACCAATACTTAGGGGGGTACAGGGAAGAAACACTTCACATATTTGTACATTTTTCTTCTTTCATTATGGATAGTAGCCAGAATTTGGTCACTAGCCATAATGTTTTTACTCTCTATGGATTATCTATAAAAATAGGTTTTGACACTGGGTTCCCTCTTACCACCCAAAACAAGGCTAGCCTATGTCTAATACCAGTTGATTTGTACCCAAGAAATTCAAAGCACCCTAAATGAAACTTGGAGACATCCACTAGGGGAAAAGTCATAGTGCATTTCAAGATTAAGTGTAATTTCTTTCAGTAAGCCACTTTTCTTTTTTGGATTATCTCTGCTGTTGCTTCCCTATTGTATATAACAGAAAATGGACTATACACACATGCAAACATGAATATATATACACATATATATGTACATATAAACAAATATATAATCTCACCCATCACATTTAGTTTCTATCAGTGTTTAGACTGCTGAACTGCAATCATGACCTAGAATATGGCTTATATTGTGGGCAGGTCTGTTTGAGGTCTGCTTGGAAGAGTCAGACGCTGAGGAATTTGCTATTGTAAGCAAAGGAGACATTGCTGAGCCATCAGGAAGAGCCGTAGCTATCTCTGGAAACAAAGATGTCATGTTAAAATTGGACAAATGAGAGTTGGTCATGTGCATTGGTGGCATATCAGGGAGAAGAGGAAAACTTGGTTGAGCAAATCCAACAGGCCTGGGAGGAGATAATATTGTTCCAAATCGGTTATTTAAACCTCCACTGTTTACCTTTTCTGTGCTAGGATTTGGGAACATCTGATTGGAAAAATAAGGGATTGAAATATCATTGGACAGCGTAGGGTGAGCAGGGGAATAAGGTGGATAGAAGGAAGGTAAGGTATTCTGGGGATCTACTGGGATGAGTGCCGGGGTCCTAGTGGCACTGGGCTGAGTAACCTGCGGAATGAAAGAAGTATTGGCATTTATTGGTGGATTCATACCACCCTCTGGAATAAATGGGAATCCAAAATTTTGGGACAAAGTGTGTTGGTCTGGGGCTGTACTATCATTAGACACCTGTGGACTATCAGGCATAAAACGAACAATACTTCCTCTCTTCTCTGCAGAGGACTGCTGACGTCCAATAATCATACTGCCACTGGTAGACAGAGGGAGGTGGGGAAGACTAGGATCAAAGACATTATTATGTCTTTGGTTTCCAGAACGATTTCTTTCAGGCTGACGGATTTTGGAACCACCACTGCTGTCCTGTAGGGGATGCCTGGATCGCTGGGTAACTGAAGAATTAGGCTGACGAACTGAAGGAGGTCCTTGATCACTCCCATGAGATACAGCTGGATGAGGCAGAGTGGGCCGTGCTACCCCATGAATATTAGGAGTAACTGGGGGATTCATGTGGCCCTTGGTTCCATGACTTTCAGTCATTCTCATGGGATTAGACTTTTGTACAGAAACATTGGGGCTTGTGTTTCGACCCTGAATATCCCCTGAGGAAGAAGAGCTTGAAAAAGGGATGTTCAAAGTACTATTTCTGGTGTTAATAGCACCCAAAGACATATCACAGCTTTCTCTATTCTGAGTCTCACCCTCTCTTCGAATATGGATGCTCTCATGGGCTGGGGGACAGTTATATTCAATTGTAGAAGATGGGCCACACTGTGTATTCCTCTGATGTTCTGAGATTGATCGTTGGCTCCCAATGACTTGATCACCAAGGTGAGGGGCAAGCAAACTCTGCATAAAGCTCTGGTGACATGCATTTTCATTGTCTCTTGGGGGAATGGCATTTCCAGCTGGAAGGCTCTGAACCGGTGGATAAGGTAATCTCTTTTGTCGGTCAATAGGTGGACCACTATTTTGACTAATTCGAAAGGCCTGGGATTGCATGCCTCTCAGTGATGACACAGGGTTACCTATTTCATTGTTTCTTGAGGACTGTACTTCAAAAGTGCTCTGGGGCTGTTGGCTAGCTCCACTTGGCTTAAATGTCTGACAGTCAGAAAGACGAACCTCTGAGGTATGATCTACACGACTCTGCATGTTATGAATGGCTAAACCTTTATTTCTTGGAACATCAAGATAACTTCTCATTTCAAGCTGATCTGCAACTCTAGAACCCTGAATTGATATGCCCATTCTCTGCTCTGAATTAGAGGACGTTTTCCCAATGAGTGCCTCTGCAGAATAACTTGAAACTCTATTTCTTTCTGGTCTGTGTGGTGTGCAGGTCATATCTGAAGACCTAGTTACAATACTTGGCTGGGATGCCATTTGTTGCTCTAAGCCTCTAGGTGGCATAAGTCTTTGCATTGGATTGTGTGCGGTTACATGCTCAGAAGAAACTCCCGAACCTTGCTGTCTACTTCCAACATCCTGCTGCTGATGCATAATATCTTGATTTAGATGGTTTTGGGGGTGGTTATGGTGGGTCCGGCTTGTTGAAGGGTTCTCACAGCTTTTTTCTGATTGGGAACCTCCAAAATGCTGTTGCATCTGTTGCTGCAGCTGCTGATGGTGGGGGTGAGGTTGTCCACCCTTGGGGCGTGACTGGTCACTGCCATGATGCTTCTGCTGTATGGAAAGTTGAGGGGCTTGAGTTCCCTGGACAAGATTCCTCTTCTTTTGCATTTGGACTTCCTGCTGAATAGTCCTTTGCTGATGTACACCGTGGGGCTGTGAATGAATAGAGCTGTCTGCATGAGGCACATGATGCTGAAGTTGATATAAGTGATGTCTCTCTCTTAACTGTCCTGCTTGCTGTTGCTGCTTTAAGTATGGATGGTTATTATGAAGGTGAGATATGCCTTGAGCAGGAGGTACATGCTGCTGCAAGGGCTGCAGATGCTGACTTCCTGCCTGGCTTTGTTGCTGCTCAGTCATTGAAGGCTGTGAATTACACTGAACTTCAGGTTGTCTCAAAGCAGGTGTGACAAAGTTGTTGCTGGGTGGGAATAACCGAGAAAGGTCGTCCACATGCCCTGGGTTGCTAACAGGTACCACTGAGTTTGAAGAATTAGGAGGGATTTGACCAACCATCATTTGAGTTTGATCAGCAATGCTGTCAGGTGTCCGGCTCATCAGGGACATGCCCTCAAGTCTGAGGGGTGCTGGCTGACAATGTTTTTGCCTTTTGGCCGTAGAAAGTAAAAGATCATCTTGAACGGGACGCTTGGCAGGATCTTTACGACTTTCATGACTTGACTTTAAGTGTGATTCTTGAATTTGTGAATTTGGTATGTTATTAGTCATAGTATTTAGCTGGTCTTGGGGATATTCAGTCATTAAAGATGTTTCAGGAGGTTGACTGGCATAGGAACTAGATGAAACTGATAGATTCACTGTTGCAGGAATAGCTGTTTGATCTGAGCAGCTTACTAGTGGATGGCTGATGCTGCTCTGATGGATAAGATTATTAACACTTAAACTGGAAATGCTTGGTGACTGAGAAGTTGAAACCTGTATAGAGGCACTGGATGTTTCAGCTGATACCGAACAACTTGATTTTTCAAGAGGCCTATCCACATTTGCTTGAACTGGATCCTGGGAACTAAATTCATTTGCTGTTGCTTCTACCTGTCCTGTGGTACTCTCTTTTTCTGCCTGTGTTTTGAAAGACTGGTCTCCCTCTAAAGATGAAGCTTCAGATGACTTTGGAGTTATTTCTGGGATATCAGCCTGGACACCAACTCTTCCCTTCTCGAGGTTCTCTTGATCAAAAATAGCTCTTGCTGCAAGTGCTACTATATCAGTTTGTTCTGCAAAGGTACAGCTGTCACATGTATTAGTTGATGTACTGTTGGTAACATCTTCTCTAGTGTTATCAGGAAGCATGGATGCAACTGAGAAACCACGACTACTACCAGAGCTAGTTGACATGGGGGAGTCTGTCTGCCTACTAGCAAGCAAAGAACTATTAATGGCCTCTTGATCAGGGATACATGAATGATGTTGTGGTAAATTCCCACCTTCACCATTTATCAGTAATAGCTCCTGTTTCTGAGGCAAATCAATATTAGATCCAATAATTTTAGAGTTCTCTGAAGGAAAGTTAGGATGGTCCACTTGGGTTGAAAGAGGGGTTTTCTGACCCTCTTTTTCTTTAGTAAGATCAGAGAGCAATGCAGTTAAACCATGTCCCTTTAATAAACCTGTGGCTTGCACTGCAGCTGATGAATCTTGTCTGCATGGCTCGGCAATAATTTCCACCTCTGAAGCACCACTGGTACTTGTAGTGCTTTGGGTTGAAGAGGAACCAGGAACCTGAGAAACCAAAATATGTGGATCATTTGGAGAGGGAATCAAGATACCAGATGAAATGCAGGACTTGGAAGAGTCTGACAACTCGGGACTAGTTGCTGGCTTACTTTGAGATCTCCCTGACTGCAAAGTGGACACAGAATCTCTGGAATCAGGTGGGGCCAATACAAAATGTTCACTTGCTATGGGTTCTTGGGAGGGTGAATGGGACACCTCTAATGAATTAGCCTCTGAGACTACAGTTTCAGAATTTATACCCTCAAAGGAATGAGAATCAGAAACATTCACACTGTTTCTTTGAGATTCAACAGCAGGAGTTAATACCACAGGTAGGCTTTCTAGCAGCCCATCAGCACATGACTGTTGAGTTGATCCTTCTGTGTTGGCACAATCTAATTTCCCCGAATCCCTAACAGGATTCACTGGACATGCTGATTTGTTAGCTACATGTTTCTTGGGGCCTGGCTTCTTATTCACTCTTTTTGATTTCACATTAGAAGGCAAACTAGCTAGAGCTTTCACTGGAGAAGTGTTCATTTGATTAGCAGTGTTGGGTAGTACTGCTGTGTTATCAGTAGTTACAGGCGATGCCGCAGTAGTTGGTAATGAAACACAGTTAACTGGGGTGATCCTACTATTAGTAGCAGGTGGAGGATTGGCAGGCTGGCTGATAGCCAGTTGTACACAGCTTTGCCCAGCCATCTGTGAAATGCTTTGATTGAGGCTGGCCAAAGCACCAAATGTATTCAGGGCAACGTTGGTATTTGGATCTTCGCTGGTGGTGGGTTGAATAATTTGCATAGGGGTTTGATTTGTAGCTCCTGATGAGGACATTATAGGCTGCAAAGCAAATAACTGTCCATTTAAAGAAATAGTTTGAGGCTGCTGTTGGTTTGACATCGTAACAGAAAAAGTTTGTGTAGAATTAGATGATGATGATGATGATGAAGGCCTCGGTAATATATGGACAAGGTGTTTTCCTCCAAATGTTTGTGGAGCTGAAACATTTTGCACTGAATTATTAGATACTACTACAGGATTGGCTCCATTAACAGAGACACGAACAGAACCAGGAGGTGGAGCAGAGAGGAGTGGCAAAGGATTCTGATTAGCTGCCTGTATAATCACTATCTGTTGACCAACTGTTTGATTGGGAACTTCTGCTCTCATGACTCCTGGGCATGGTGTGGTATTAGGTGGCTGAAGAATGATAACATTTTGATTAGCTGGACCTGCACTAACAGCTGACCCAACGGGCTGAGCCATCTGAATTACTTGCATTGTTGAATTAAATGGAAGGATATTTGGGGGAGGCTGAGTTTTAATTGGTGGTTGAGCAATTAGTGGCTGCATAGGTAAAGATGGACAAGAAGGTAAAGTCACAACTACCTGCTCAATCTGCTGTCCATCTGTAGGAAATGAGCCATTCAAGCCATTCAAGACACATGTAGCCATGTGTCTATTGTGGTTGGTAACTGAGGTACCAGTGCCCGGCTCATTTAATATTGGGGTCACAATAGTGGATGGCGTCTGGCTTAATGGCTGAACAGTGTTTCCTGCCAGTTGCAATGTGGTCCATGTTGTCTGCGTGTTTCCAGATGAGGGGATACGAGTAAGGCTGCTTATGTTTTTCAAATCAGAAGCACTAACACTTGAAGAAGGCAAAGAGCAAGAAAGAGACCAACCATTGTCTAGATGGCTTGTAGAGACTGTGCTTATAGCAGTTGCAGCCTTGACTGCTAGAGTTACAGAAGGTGCCTCTACACCAGCACTGCGTGTTAAGTCTGTGTTTTTACTAATGTTAACTGGAGAAGAATTCCTAGGGACTGAAGGTCTGAGAGGCTGGGAGCAAGCTGTATCAACAAGTGGTGCCACAAAGTTGTCCGGACAATCACTTCTAAAATCCTGTAAGCTTAGACAGGATTTGTTTCCATGTTGCACTTGAAAGGAAAGTACGGAAGTGCTGGGGGGAATGGTGGTAGCACAGGACACGGGTCTCTTGGGTAACTTGGGGCTCTCTTGTCCATTTTTGCTTTCAGAAGCATTCTGACCACTTAGCGGCATATTTGATGAACTTTGTTGGTGGGGTTCAGATCCAGATGGAACAGTAATCTGTGAGCTGTTAGAACTAAGCACACTTGACTCACTTTCTGAGGTGGAAATCTCAAGAATGTTCTGAGCAGGAATGGTAGCAGGAAGACAAAGAGGAACAGACTGGCTAGCAGCCAAGGAGGAAACTGTTGTCTGGTGCCATGGCTTATTTTCAGGGGGATAAACTCCAGAAATGGACATGGGAGTCACCAGATTGCAAGTCCTTTGTACTGGCACAACATTAGCTGTCTGCTTTTGTAAATTATGACCAACATTAAATGTAATTCCCTGAACAGCTGTCCCTGGGTTGTTTCCACCAGGCTGACTTCCATTTGAATAGACAATGATGTTCTTCTGAATCTGATCACTAGGAATAACAACAGAAACTTTCGCATTTTTGAGATTTCCTTTCCAGTGGATTGTAGGATCATCATACAGGCAAATGTCATTTGCTTTCAGTAATTCAATGTATCGGCCATTTTCCCTTTGAGTTTCTTCCAGCTGTTTCCGTAGTTTTTTAATTTCTTCAGCTGTAAAATTTAAAAAAATTTATAAGAATAAATAATGAATGTCAATTTAAGATAATCTTAGGGATGACAAATACAAGTTAGGTGAAACTGCCAATGTAAATTGCTTTAAATTCCTCACCACAGTACTGGGAATCTCAAGTTCTCTTCTAAGACAGGCTCTTGTGCTGTACCTGGCAGCAGAGGACTAGGATTCAAACCTAGCCTCTGACACTTATTATTTGTTTGACCTTTGACAAGTCATGTAACCTTTAGGAGACTCTTGTTTCTTCACCTATAAAATGAGGATATTGGACAAGATGAGCTTATAAGGCTCTTTCCAGTTCTAAATCTGTTCCTCTGATCATATCATGGGTTAAATGATAACAAGTCATTTACCACTTCAGGAATATGCCAACTTCCCTTAGTCTACATCTTTAAAGTTTAATACTTGACAAGAAAATAATTCGCCATAGTTTAAAAGGCTATCATTGCTGCTTAATTTGTTCTAGGTTCAAATCTTGCCCTAACACTCCACAGTTGTATGACCAGGAACAAGTCACTTGACCTCTCTGAATTTCAGTATCTTCATCTGAAAATGAGAATAATAATACCTCACTCACATACCATGTTTCCCCGATAATAAGACACTGTCTTATTAAATTTTTTGGACAGAAAAACACCAGAGGGCTTATTTTCAGGGGAGGGCTTATTTTAATGAACATTGACAGCAATTTTAATAAACAGGTAAATGTGAACAAAAAAATGTACCTTTATTCAATAAGCAAATCACTGGGGAAGAACAGGATGACGCGCTCACTGCTGCAGCTCTGACTGGATGCAGCTCAGAGCGTGGCGTGCGTTTCACGGGGGGGGGGGG
>NW_027187347.1:10034682-10100554 GCF_028583685.1 Petaurus breviceps papuanus
GGAACGGTGCATACAGAGGGTATCGTAATGTAGCATGTAGTGCAGGGGATCACCTTCACTACAGTAGCAATCTCAATAGGGCTTATTTTCGGGGGAGGGCTTATTTTAGAGGAATCTTACACAGTAAGGGGATGGCTTATTTTCGGGATAGGTCTTATTATCGGGGAAACACGGTAGTTGTTAAGAGGCTAAAAGGAGATAATAGCTACAAAGTGCTTTGCAAACTTAGGCATGCTATGTGTCAGCTATTACTTTTATTATCTGCTCCAGGAATTTCTTTTTAGTTGTATTTTATCTTTTCCAATTATATGTAAAGACCTCCCCCTCTTCCTGTAGGGCCTTTTCTCCTTTTTTATGATCTCTTTGGGATATAGACCTTGTTGTGGAATAGCTGTGCTCCATGGATTTCAATCCTCATTTCTACACTGATGATTCCTGAATCTCAATGTCTGTCTGTTTGTCTCTTATGTTTCTATCCCCAGCCTTGATCTCTCTCCCGAAGTGATTCTCTATTTTCACACCCATGCAGTCAACCTCAATTCTTGCCCCTCCATCTTCCTTATCTAATCAGTTACCAAGAGTTATGGATTCTACTGCCCTCCTATCCTTTGCAGCTATCTCCAGTTCTCTAACAAAGTGATAGTCCTAGTTCTGGCCCTCATCATGTCTCAGACTATTTAATAACTTCCTAATTGGTTTCCCTGCTTCCAAGTTCTTTCCTCTCCAAACCATCTTTCATAAAGCTATTGTCCAAAGAAGAACATATTACTTAGCTTTGCATTTAAAGTTCTCAGGCTCCAACCTACCTTTCTCGTCTTCTTTCACAAAATTTCCCTTCACACATTCTACAATCCAGTCAAACTAGAGTAGGGACTTTCCTGAAAAAAGACCCTCCTGTATCCATACACACTCAGCACTGACTCCCCCGCTGCCACCTCTGCCTCTCTGAAGCCTTGTCTTTAGGTGCCACTTCCTCAGAAGAGTCTTGTCTTCCTCATCTACCTCCTTAGCTGATATTGTATTTACTTAATTTCATAAATCATAGGGAATTAAACTCCTCAATAACAGGGACCATTTTTTTAAATACCAAAAACATTGCAGTCTCAGAGCCTAACACAGTACCTTATACATAGCAGGCACTTGGTATTTGCTTGCTCAGCTGAATTATCAGATTGCTAGAGCAGGTTTGAAAACACCCCTGCTAGCATAAAAAAAGGAAAGCTACATAAGACTGGAGAAATTATCACTAACTTTGCCCTAATGGGATCGATGTATGGATATTTATGGAAGTTTAGCTGTTTTTTGGCTGATGACATAGGCATATAATAAGATATAATCTTAAACAGGGACTTCTCTTCCTTGCTTCTACCTTTATCTTGGTCAAATACTGTACTAAACTTGATGTCCTCTCACCTTTGTACTTATGAAATTCCTACAGAGTATGCTGTACATGTAGCCAAAAGGCAGTATCGCAGTAAAGGGATAATAGGTGGACGACCTGATTACTGCACTGTTATAAATGAAACAGTAGCAGAAGCAAAAGGAGGTGGTTCAATGTCCTAGTGCATCGAGCAGAAGCTATACAGAAAACTTACAAAAAGACAGTGTGGACAAACTGCTGACCAAACGAAAAATAGAATATGAAATTTGAGAATTGTGCAGCAAAATGCTCTGCTGGGAAGTAGAAAGCAAGGAACCTAAAACTTAAAAAACGTGGGCTCAAGTTTACGATTCACTACAGACAAATCACTGTCCCTCTAACTTTTTGTGCATCAGTTTCCTAATTTGCAAAATGTGCATGATGATATTTACTATTTTGCTGGGTTGGTGCAAAGAAAACCACTTTGTAAGCTGAAGCTGAAAGGTTCCATGTAAATTCTGCCTATTATGTATGACTAGTTTCCTGGAAGAACTAAAAAAAAAAAAAAATCACTCCATCTGACACTTCCTATTCAGCACTTCACAATTAGCCTCTGTTGTGAACTTGGGGCTTGATCTCACATCTCTCCAGGAGAGGTACTAAAACTTGTTTAAAAATCCAACATCACATTTACCCCACTGGATAAATTTTCCCTTCCGTTTCCATCTAAATTAATAGCTGGCCTACTATACTGTTTGCAACCACAAGAGGCTTCCTTTTTGCTCCCACCAAAGCTACAAATATAGGTACAATCTAGACTTTTCTGCCATTCTGATCTTCCCATTCCTAGGCAAGTTGTTTTAGCCACCATAAACAAGTTTTCCCTGTGGATAAATTGAAATTGCTTTGTAACAGTAAAAAATCACCTCTATACCACATCTCACCAGTCAGATTGGCTAAGATGACAAAACAGGAAAATGACAAATGCTGGAGAGGATGTGGGCAAACTGGAACACTAATGCACTGTTGGTGGAGCTGTGAACTGATCCAGCCTTTCTGGAGAGCAATTTGGAACTATGCCCAAAGGGCTATAAATACTTTCATACCCTTTGATCCAGCAATACCACTCCTAGGGTTATATCCCAAAGAGATCATAGAAATGGGAGAAAGACCCATATGTACAAAAATGTTTATAGCAGCTCTTTTTGTTGTGACAAAGAATTGGAAATTAAGGGGGTGTCCATCAATTGGGGAATAGCTGAACAAGTTGTGGTATATGCATGTTATGGAATATTATTGCGCTATAAGAAACGGGGAGCAGGCGGTCTTCATATTTACCTGGAGAGGCTTAAAAGAACTGATGCTGAGTGAGAAGAGTAGAACCAGGAGGAATTTGTACACAATTACGGACACAACATATGTGTGATGACCAACTTTGATAGACTGGACTCTTCTCAACAATGCAGGGATATAAGTCAATCCCAAAAGACGCATGATGGAGAGAAAAACGTGCATCCAGAGAAAGAACTAGAAAGAACTAAATTTATATCCAGGTGGAAGCAAAATACCTGACCCTTTTTGTTCTCTTATTTGATTTTATGTCCTCTATACCATTTTTCATCCCAGCTGGTACAATCCATCCTTATAACCTGACCATTGTATAATGTGAAAGTATCTACAGATCCTATACTTGATTATAAGATGCCTTGGGGGGGAGGGGAGGGAGGGGGACAAAATGCGAAATTCAAGGAATTGTGGAATTGAATCCTGTAAATTAAAAGGAAACAAACAAATTTTAAAAAAAGGTATATGTGGTGTATATGAGGAGTAGGGAGCTTTTGTGAATCTGTAAAGATGCTTTCTTAAGGATATTCTAGAAAATTAAAAAAAAAATCACCTCTACTTCAAAAGCCAGGTAGTATCATATTTCTTGCAAACACAATAATTAAATCACTTAATAAGCTCCTTCTACTGACAGATAGCAACATAACTTTTTTATGTGTTCGTAGATGGTCTCCATGAGTTAGTGGCCAAAATAATACATCCCATGTGGGCAGCCTTTTGATAAGGAGCCTCACCACACTTCACTATGCTGGTCTTCTTAACAGGCTCAAATTTGAGGCCTTTACATACTGCAGGTAGTGCTTGCGCTCTGCTGGTTATGAGCTGTGAAAACTGCTGGTCACTGCCACACCATCATGAGGCATTAGTTATTTCTGTCCCTAACAGTAATGTGAAGAGATAAGAATAGGTATAGCTGTAAGAACTGATTCTGGTTTCAACTTAAACTAAGCAGAAATCTGCCATATATAACCTTTTGATGTTGCCCTAACTGAAAGATACAACCATAAGAAAAATAAATAAGTATTCCTAATATCACTACTTAATAAAATTTGCAAGGGCAGAGCCAAGATGGCAGAGTAAAAGCAGGGACCTGCTTGAGCTCTCCCCCAAACTCCTCCAGATACCTGTAAAAAATGACTCTAAACAAATTCTAGAGCAGCAGAACCCACAAAATGACAGAGTGAAACAAATTTCCAGCCCAAGACAAGCTGAAAGGTCAACAGGAAAGGTCTCTCGCACTGGGCTTGGAGAGAAGCTCAATTCAGGGTGGGCCATGGCCAGCACAGACAAGACCAGAGAAGCCCTTAGGGCACTGAATCACTGGCAGCTGTGGCAGTTTCCAGACTTTTCAACTCACAAATGCCAAAGACAACTTAGAAAGTCAGTAGGGAAGGCCTGTCGGACCTGGGTGAGAGAAGAGTAAGATCTGGCCCCAGCCCTAGGGCAGCAGCAATAGCTGCTTCAGGAGCTGTCAACCCACAGGCAGTGGGGGGGATTCAGCAGCTGATCAGAGGTGGATTGCAGGGATCTCTTTGGTGACACTGAGGCAGGAGTCTCTTCCTTTGTCCTGCTTGGATCTATGGTTGTCCTGGGGCAAGGAGGAGTGCTAGCATGGCAGATCTTGTGGCAGCAGTGGAGAGGGAATCTTCCTCATAGTTCCCAGGCAGAAAAGAGTGCTTATGGCTACTCACAGACCACAGCACAGACCAGAAGATCAGTAAACACCTCTCCTTTGATTATACAACCTTGGAAGAACTGAAAACTTACAGATCCCTGGAAATATCTCTGAAAACAACTGCACAAAACCCCTGAAGCTTGGAACACTACATGCTCCACACTGGAACCAAAGACATACCTCAACAAAGAGCTAAACAGTCAGTAATTGGCTAGGAAAATGAGCAAACAGCAAAAAAAAAAAAATCAAACTAGAGAATCTTACTTTGATGACAAGGAAGATCAAAATATATAACAAGAAGACAGTCACAAGATCAAAGTGCCTATATCCAAAGCCTCCAAGGAAAATATTAATTGGTCATAGGCCATGGAAGAGCTCAAAAAGGATTCTGAAAATTAAATAAGAGAAGTTGAGGAAAAATTAGGAAGAGAAATCAAAGTGATGCAAGAAAACCATGAAAAATGAATCAACAACTTGCTAAAGGAGAAATGCTGAAGAAAATAACACCTTAAAAAATAAACTAATCCAAATGGCAAGAGATCCGAAAAAGCAAGGAGGAAAAGAATGCCTTAAAAAAGCAGAATTGGCCAAATGGAAAAGGAGGTCCAAAAGTGCACTAAAGAAAATAATTCCTTAAAAATCAGAATGGAGCAATTGGAAGCTAATGACTTTATAAGAAATCAAGAATTGTAAAACAAAAACAAAAGAACAAAAAAATAGAAGACAATGTAAAATATCTCATTGGAAAAAACTGACTTGGAAAATAGATCAAGCAGAGACAATTTAAAAATTATTGGACTACCTGAAAGCCATAATCAAAAAAAGAACCTAGACATCATCTTTTAAGAAATTATGAAGGAAAACTGCCTTGATATTCTAGAACCAGAAAACAAAATAGATACTGAAAGAATCCCCCAATCACCTCCTGAAAGAGATCCCAAAAGGAAAACTCCTAGACATACTGTAGCCAAATTCCAGAGTTCCCAGGTCAAGGAGAAAATATTGCAAGCAACCAGAAAGAAACAATTCAAGTATTGTAGAAACATAATCGGGATAACACAAGATTTAGAAGTTTCTCTATTAAGAGATTGGAGGGCTTGGAATATGATATTCAGGAGATCAAAACTGAGTATAATACTTCAGGGGAAAAAATTGACATTCAATGAAATAGAGGACTTTCAAACATTCTTGATGAAAAGACCAGAGCTGAATAGAAAATCTGACTTTCAAATATAAGAATCAAGACAAGCATGAAAAGGTAAACAGGAAAGAGAAATAATAAGATACTTATTAAAATTGAACTGTTTACATTCCTACATGGAAAGATGATATGTGTAACATATATGTATACACACACACACAGAGGGCACACGGTGAGTTGAATATAAAAGGAATGATATCTAAAAAATAAAATTAAGGGGAAAGGGGAATGAACTGGGAGAAGGAGAAAGGGAGAGGTAGAATGGGATAAATTATCTCACATAAAAGAAGCAAGAAAAAGCTTTTACAATGGAGGGGAGGAGGGGGGAGGTGAGAAGGAATTAATGAGCCTTACTGTCATCAGATTTGGCTTAAGGAGGGAATAACATATACACTCAATTGGGTATGAAAATCTATCTTATTAGGGTGGCTAGGTGGCGCAGTGAGTAAAGCGCCGGCCCCGGAGTCAGGAGGACCTGAGTTCGGTTCTGGCCTCAGACACTTAACACCCACACCAAAAAACTTGCTGTGTAACCTTGGGCAAGTTACTTAACCCCACTGCCCTCCAAAAAGGTAAAAAAAAAAAAAAAGAAAATCTATCTTATCCTACAGGAAAGTTGGGGGGAAGGGGATAAGAAAGGGACGGATGATAGGAAAGAGACCAAATGGGAGTAGGGGGTAATCAGAAGAAAACATTTTTGAGGAGGGCCAGGGTCGCAGGAGAGAAGAGAATAAATGGGGGGGGGGATAGGACAGAGATAAATACAAGTCTTTCACAAAATGACTGTTATAGAAGTGTTTTGCATGACTACACATATAACCTATATCGAATTGCTTGCCTTCTCAATGAAGGTGAGTGTGGAGGGACAAAGGGAGAAAATGTGGAACTCAAAGTTTTAAAAACAAATGTTAAAAATTGTTTCTCCATGCAACTTGGAAATAAGATATACAGGCAATGGGGTATAGAAATCTATCTTACCCTACCAGAAAATAGAAGGGAAGGAGATAAGAGAAGGGGTGGGGGGTAATAGAAGGGAAGACAGTTTGGGTTAAGGGGTGATTAATCATATGTATGCTGTCTTGGGGTAGGGGGAGGGGAGAGATGGGGAGAAAATTTGGAACTCAAAATCTTATGGAAGTGAATGTTGAAAATGAAAAACAATTTAATTAATAAAATAAAAAAAGTAAAATAAATTCCAGTTCAGAGAAAAATAAATTTAAAAAATAAAATAAAATTTTTCAAAAACTGGAGAATATTCACTATTCATCTGATTATATAAAAATGATAGAACAGTAAAAAGTGGAAAGTGGAAAAGGTGTGAAAATTATGGATGAGTGTATATATGTTTGAAAGAAATGTATATTTTTACCTTGTTCATGGTTTCCTCCATTGAGTAAGAGCTCATCATTCTGCCTTTTTAATTCTGTTATATACTTAAAGGCTTGATCCAGGATCATATTCTTACTCTGTCAGAGAAACCCAATTTTTAAAAAATTTCATTAAATGGTAAGAACCAGCCACAAAATTTTAAAAATAGGCTCACATTTGTTCTCAACAAGAATATCTGAAAATTTAGTCTACTCACAGCTTTAAAACATGCCATCCTCAAACACATTTCATGTTGTTATATCTGTGTAGCCACCATTATAAATTTATTATCTAATACACTAAGAAAAAGTTTCACTGAAGAGTTTTAGTGTCATACCCTAACATTCTCTATGCCTAGATTAATTCAGGACAATTGTATTTTAAACCAAAATGTCTTGAAGTGTTGAGATATTCTGATAAGCATTAATTATGTTTCAGCACCCCAATGCCACTACAAGAACCTCTCAATAAGGATAGAGACTATGTCTTGTTTCATTTTTAGCACAAGCTACAGTACATAGTAGGCAATTCATGGTTATTAAATACATCACAATGTGGTAGAGCACTGAGCAGCATCAGAAAACAGGATTTCTAGTTCTGGCTCAGCCTCTTCCCAGCTCAAAGAATTTGGGCAAATCATCTAGCTTCTCTGAGCTCCAATTTCATTATCTGTAAAAAAAGATAGTAATATTTGTACTATAGTCTCAGTGAAGTTTTTAAGTTTTTTAAAGTTTAAAGTTTTTAGTTTAAAATGATTTAAACTATTAAGCTTAAAGCTGCACCAAGACTTATAATACAGTAATACAGATGTCCTGTATTATTTATTTCAAAGTGATTGTGATGATCTAAATAGATAATGTATTAATTGTTACATAAATGAAAAACACTTTCCTATGCCCCAGTTCACCCAAAGATGACTCTTGGATTTTAGAAATATGTGTGACACATATTTCTATGTGTGTATGTAAATATTCTTAGGCAAAGAGTGATTTTTCTTGACTGAAGCTAAATACATCAAAATTTTAATAATTGGCCATAGCAGAGACTTGCTATATGATCCTAAGCAATATTTTTACTATAAGATGGGGAAAATCATGCTGTTTTATTTTACAAGGCTGCTATGAAATTAGGCACACAAACAATTAATGAAGTTTACCTGCCATCCCCTCTGGTTGAATGCCCACAAGTTTCTACACCACAAATAAGTTTGCAAGAACTGTCTGCATGTAGCAGTAGTGGAGAGTCCAAAATGGAGAAAAGGAGTCATCTGGAAGGCATCTACAACTCTTCTCCATAATGATTCCAGAATTTTATCCACTCCTGCTTTCAGGTGCCAAAGACTGGATTCCATTTGGAATTTAGAGGATTGGGGGTGGGAGGGGAGAGAAGCAGGGTCATAGTTCCTCCCTTGCACCTGCCCTTGGGGACAGCCAAGAGGTGAATACCTAGACCAGGACCTGACGGGACAGAAACCATATGAGGGAGCATTCAACAAATTTACTGTGTATGTACTATGTAGAGAAAAAAAGGAATAAGAGGACATAATGCTTTCCCTCAAATTTATATTTAGGGTGACAGAACATATGCACAAGACAACTAAAGATAATTGTAAACAATGTGTACACGTTCAATTAATACAAGGCAAAGTACTTAGGTGAAGAGGGACACGGTCATGGAAATTAATAACTCAAGACAAAACTCTGGATATTTTGTTTCTATAAATGGCAAGAAATAATCGAAACTATTCAAATATCTCAAACATTATGACCTCTAGGGGAGATGGACACATTCTAATGATAAGAAGTGCTCCAAAGTGGAAAGGAACAACTAAAGGTTTTCCTAAGCAGTGAATATAAGCATAAATGACTGATTACCTGCTTCAGTGCAGGTGAACAGGGGATGAGTTCTCCAATTCGGTTGATCCCAGCATTAATTTTCTTCTTTCGATGCCTCTCCACTGAATAGAAGAAAAGTAATCACAGAGCTAATGAAATGTCACATCTATTCCATATTTAGGTGCTATCTAACCTCTTTTCCTATCTTGATAAAGAAATTTCAAAGAAATTACTATTAAGACATGTTTTTACTAGTCAAAGATTTACAAAGAGCTTTTCCCTCATAATGAACCTATGAAACAGGGAGTAAAAGTATGATTATCCCCATTTTTTTTAACCCATGAGGAAACTGGGGCTTTGAGAGGTTAATTAACAGAGTTGCCCAGAGCTGCACAATTACCATCAGAGTCAGGATGCAAACTCAGTTACCTGAAGTTGAAGTCTAGTATTCTTATTACCCAATATAGAAGGCACTTGGTCAGGCACTAGTTGGACTAGACAGCCTCTGAGAGCCCTTTGATCTCTTAAAGAGTCTGTGATGTTTTAAGATCAATGTTGGACAAAGAGAAATACAGCTACTGTTTTTTATGAGATCTTTAAGAAGCTCAAGCACATCAAGGCATAGCAGAAGACTGAAATGACAGACAAAAATTACAAAAATTAAGAATGGTTGTGTTGATATTCCACATTCATTAGTCTGTTATTATGTGGCATTTTATTTTTTAGAAAACCCAATTACTAGACACTTTAACAAATGATGAATCTCAAGAGCCCACAACCAAAGTAATATATCAGTAACTTGCATAGCTTTACAAAGGGACACAAACTTTAAACCATCTTAACTGTCAACTGCCATGCTAGACCTGACAACCTAGATAAAAGATGTTTAAAAAGCTTTTCAGGCAAGTTAGATAGCTGGTTAGGTGGAGGAAAGCTTATTACACATGGGTTAAAACAACCAATTTCTGTTTCTAGACTCATCCCTTCTTTGTGAGGTAAAGGCTGCCCTCCCACTCAAAGCCTGCAAGATCCTCACCACTTCCATACAAAATTTTGTGACCTGTTATTTCTGTTACTGATTTAAGATGCCGTCATATGAGAATATAGAAAAATTGTGCTTTTCAAGGTTGCAACGAAGGAGGAAAATATATGAGAAGCTATAACACTCATTTCTTAAATAACAGAAACCCTGAATTTCTTTAATTATATTAAAATTCAGAGAAGTAACTTCACAAATATCTATCAGGTTTTTGTCAATACCTTTAATAAAATCCACTTCTTCAGTAATAATGTTTCTCAGAACTTGTTCTTTAAAACCAGAGCACAGCCTCTATAGTCATGGCTCTAAAGCCTACCCTCTCTTAGTTCAGGTTCAATGTAGGGATGAAATGAGGTGCTGACTGAACAAAGGAAGTTAACTGTATCACAGCAAGGATATACAGCCAGGACACTGAGACATATAACTTCTCTGGATGTGGTCCTCTTTGTGTCCAGATAAACACATCTGGTCAGTACATCATCAGAGTATGGCAACTGATGTGGTCTTAGGCAACCACCAAGTCTAAGAGGCCCCTTTTATGCCCCCCAGGCCAGAAAACCACACCAGGGAAGCAGGGACCAATCAGGCTGCATGGGAGGAAGAAGTCAATGAAGTCAGTGAAGTCTGTAACTCAGGGACACTGAGTCAAGAAAACACTGGTCCTATCCTAACAGGTTATAAATGCCTGCTTTATAGTGGATACTTTCATTGCCTCCTGACATACAGTTGAAAACATCATTTATTAGATTAGGTGGCTTCTAATTACTTCCCCATAATAGGCTGTTATTAGAGTTAGGCAGCTCCACCTGTAACCCCTCCAAATGGAAAAATTTACAAGGCTGGAAATCAAAGCAACACAGCATAAATAAAGCATTCCCTTGATTTTCCCCAAATTCCTTGGCAATGGATGCACAGAAAATAGTTAGGAAAATATTTTCGATCAAGGGCTAAGGATAAGGACTGGACCTATAATTTCAAGGATACAGGGAACTTCCAGTTGAGGAAAACTCCCTCTCATAATGTATATGTAATAAAGGTGGCATCCAGCCTCTCTCACCTTCCAATTTCATATCTCCAATGCCTATTGGACATCCTGAACTAGATGTCCATTAGACTTTTAAAACTCAACTGCTGAAAACTGAGCTCATTATCTTTACCCCCAAACCCTCCTTTCTCCCAAACTTCCCTATTACTGTCAAGGGTACCACCACTGTCCCAGTCATGTAGGCTTGCAACTGGCTTTTACCGCCAGCTCTTCACTCTCACCCCTTCACATTCCATTAGTGACCACTGTACAATCCTGTAAATTCTCTCTTCATAGCACCCCCTCCTCTGCTCTGATGCTGCCACTACTGGCTCAGGACCTCATCATCTCAGGCCTACAACTAACAAAACAGTCAACTGGCTAGTCTCCTCACTTTAAGTCTATTTCCATTCTACCCATCCTCCACTCAGCTGTCAAGACGATCTGACAAGTTGATGAAGCAATCAGGTGGCACAGTGGACAGAGACCTAGATGGAGGAAGACCTGACTTCAAATCTGACCTCAGACACTTACTAGTTAAGTGACCCTACACAAGTCACTTAACCTGTTTGCCTCAGCTTCCTTAGCTGTAAAATGGAGATAATAAACACCACCTATTTTCCAGGGTTTTAGTAAAGATCAAATGAAATAATACTTGTAAACTGCTTAGCACAGTGCCTGGTACATAGTAGTCGCTATAGTTTCTAGGAATGTCCACATAGATGACGAGGTTGATGCTCACATTTCCAGTCAGCTCAGTCTGAGAGGCTCCAAAAGAAAGTGTGGGAAAGAAGAGATATTAGGTTACCTACCAAACTGAAAGTCTGCAGAGCCATGATGCTGACCTCATTGTTGTATGCCTATGAAACCTGGACAGCATACCAGCACCATGCCAGAAAATGAACCACTTCCATTTGAATTGTCATAAGAAGATTCTGAAGATCACTGGGGTCCTCGCTTGAGCTGAGCTGCCAAGCATTCAAACTCTACTGCAGAGAGTACAACTGAGATGTGCTGGCTATCTAGCCTGAATGCCAAATGTACATTTACCTAAAAGACTATTTAACAGAGAACCTGAGCAAGGCAAGCACTCACACAGACATCAGAAGAAGTGATACAAGGACACTCTCGAGGTCTCGACTGCCCAGCATGGTGTGCCCACATCAGAGGAGGCCCTGTGCTCTATGAGCAAAGTAGGATCACAGGAGCACCAAGAAAACACAAGATGAGCGAATCCAGAGACATCCCCATCCCAAATGTTCAAATGGACTATCTGTGCCCAACCTGTGGTAGAGCCTCCTGAGCTTGTCCTGGACTGATCAACCACAGTCAGACACACTGTAAGACTGACCCCAACATCACCATGTCATTGGTGTTCTTTGAGAACAAAAACAACAATAAGCACTATAGAAAGCATATTCCTTTTCCCTCTTCCTAAAGTACAGGTCTTATCCTATTTAATAGATTAAGGTGGTTCCTTAGGACCTCTAGGATCACGTATGGAATCCTCTGTTTCCTGTTCATGTATCCTGTATATATATTGTTTATATGTAGCTATTTTAACGTTACTTCCCCTATTAGAGGCAGGGACTATCTTTTACCTTTCTTTGTATTACCAGAGGCACAGAGAAGGTGTTCAAGAAATGCGTCCTGGCTGACTGACTGGAGAACTGCCTGAGACACTGAGATGTTCAGTGACTTGTCCTAAGTCGCAGAACCAGGACAGCAGGATTTAGACCCAGGTTTTCTAGTTTCAAGGCTGGCTCTCTGTCTATCATACATTGTCTTGCTTTTGATGAAATGAAGGAAAAAAATGGGAAATGTTCATTTTTCTCCCCACCCCTTAGTTTCAGACATAGCTTTAAAAAAAAAACAAACAATACCAGAACACATAATTTAAGTCCAAAGGCTTTAACGCTAAAGATATTTTTCTGGGGCGGCCAGGTAGCGCAGCAAGTAAGAGCACTGGCCCCAGTGTCGGGATGACCTGGGGATCGAATCCGGGCTCTGTTACTTAGCACCACACCCAGAAATAACTGGCCGTGTAACCTTGAGCAAGTTACTTAACCTCAACTGCTTTAAAAAAAAAAAAGATTTTCTTCCTGGAAAGTAGTAATTTATTAGTGGGCCACTGACACATTTCCTTGCATCAGTAGGGAAATGGCTCAGTTTTCCTGGGCCTTCAGTGGAATGATGAGGGGACCCTTAAGAAAAAAAACCTTCTGGCTCTGTACATTGATATAAATAAAAATAAAAGTTACTTAGCTTGAAGCATTATAAGTATAAACACAAATAATTCTTGTGCTTCTTACTCTTTCAGAATGATCAAACTCAACAACATGAAAAATACACTAAAATTGCCTAATATAAATCAAATTCTGATAAACTCAGAATTCTCCATTCAAGATGTGAAAAAACCCTTATGACACATTCTGCAGCACTCCTCTCCCTCCTCATAGGTATGTGCCTTTCAATTACTCTGGGATTTTCTCAATTATTTTATTCATCTAAGTCACTGGAAATGATGCATTCTGGGGCTTCACTAGCCTTTGGATTTCAGTATTTAAAGAAACAGTGAGTCAGAAGCAGGTTAAGTAGCCTTTTTTCTTCTTTGATACTCTGAAGTCCTTTATAATAATTAAATGCTGCAAAACGACTTCTTATAATAACTTAATTATTATAAGGGGCTTATTATAGGTGCCTTATAATGATAAAATGCAGCAAAATTGTACTTTTCCATGACTAACTGAATACTTCTTCCTGGTTTGAGTATAAAAAAACTTGTCTGGGGCGACTAGGTGGCGCAGTGAACAGAGCACCAAGCCTGAAGTTAGGAGGACCCAAGTTCAAATCTGACCTCAGACACATAATCTTACTTGTGTGACCTTGAGCAAGTCACTTAACCCCAACTGCCCTTAAAAAAAAAAAAAACCCTTGTCTTCCAAAGCCATAAACTTGATTCTGAGTGTAAGAATGCCAAATATAAAAGTTAAACTCTTATATTCTTACCTGCATTATGTGTCTCCCGGTTTTTCTTTCTGTAACAAACGGAATAAAATAGGTTGCATAAAAATAACAAAGATTTTTAGCAAATCATACAAATGAACATCTGATTTGTCAAGTAAGGAAGGAACTAAAATGAAGATCAATTTCCCTAGCAAGTATTGTGGTCTGGATGCTCTCAAATGTAGATATTTCAATGTGAATAGAAGCCACAACGTTGGGGGGTGGCAGAAAGGTGGGAAGAGTCACACCAAAAAAACCTGACATTCTTTATTCTCATGCCTCAAGAATTCACAGGGAAGGGAAATGAGGGATTAGTCACAAATTCGGAATGTCTGTTTTTCTGGTGAGCATCAGGCAATAATGAGGGTATTCATTTGTATATAAGCATCTAGCCTTTGGAGGGGGCTGAGGTAGGAGGGGGGTGAGGAAGGAGAAGAATGATAAGCACAGGTGATTGGAGCACAATAGCAATGCCCAGTTTGTGTGTTTGGCATTCATCAAAGATCCTCGTGCCACCCTAACATAAATGTCATAAGTTGCCATTCTAGATTTGAAGCCAAATAACTTAAGGACTGGATACCTCCTTTTGCTATATAACACCTGCTATTATTTAATGTTATTCTCCATTATTTGATATTTACTTATTTTTGTACACATTATAAACCTTCTAATAAAATGTAACCTCCTTGAGAGTATGAAGACTGTCTTGTTTTTGTCTTTTTTTGTCACCAGCACCTAGCACAGAGCTTTAGAGTAAATTAAATTTATTAAACAGATTAAATTAAAACTTAATTAGACAAATGTATATCAAACACCTTCTGCCTCTTGGTAGGGATGGTAGGGGTGAGGGGAGCTATGGAGACAGAATATGATCTACGCTGTCAGATACAATTACTTTGTCAGGTGGCTTTGCTTAAATATTTTTCTTTGTTACAAGCAAGAGTTCAACAGCCTGGGGAGGGAGAAATTAAGGAAAAATGACTAGTACACAAACAAAAGACAAGAATAAAAAAGAATGTGAAAGGAGAAACAGAATAAATGCTTGCTTAAAAGAACCAAATTGCTAGCCTGATGAGTTGGTATGCTGTCTCTGTACTAGTTTCTCACCGGTGCTGCTTCTTTGTAGGAGTTTCATTTTCTGTCATCTCTGGCATGGTTATAGAGAGGAGAACCTGGAAGGATATGAAGAGATACACTGACAATTAAAAACTTTCCAGAACTTCACAACACAGAAAACTGACTGGAATTAGAATAGCAGTGTTTACTGCATGCCTATTCTGGGGAAGGAACTATGCCAAGTGCTTCAAATACAGTCATAAGGCAATCTCTTTAAGAAGCTTATGGCTTAGTTGGAAAAATAGGATATAAACAGAAAAATACAAGATAACATATGCTAAGTGTGAAATGAAGAATAAAGGCAACAAGTACCAGAAGAGTTCAGAAGCAGAGATTTCCATGGGATAGGTCAGCTAAAAAAATGGTCATAGAGAGGGTCAAACTGAACCCTGAAAGACAAGTAGGTTTAGATGAGAGAGAGAGACAAAGAGAAGACAGAGACAGACAGAGAGCTAGAGAGAGAGAGAGAAGAAAACTATATTCCTTGTGACATTCTCCTGGGTACTATGTGAGTTAAAATGGCAGTGCCCTTCCCACTATAGCTTTACAGTTTAAATTTTCAAACAAATGCTTCATAAGATAAAAATGAAAGAAAAAAAAACAACCCCTTTTCTATGTCTTCTCTCTCACATGTTTCAAGTTCTGGATTAGATTTGTGGATAAAAGAGGAATAAAGTAAAGATGTAAAAAAGTAAAGTAAAGGAGGAAAATAGTCCTAGGAGTAAAAAATAAGTGAGATCCACTCCCCCCCCCCTTCCAGAATGAAGTATCATTAAGTCCTAGAGGAATTCAGAGAAGGGAGAAATCTCTCTGAGCTTGGACACTTGAAGAAAACTTGAAGAAAGTGAAACTTGAATTCAGCCCTGTCTGAAGGTTTGAGCAGCTGGTTGGTACAATGAATAGAGGGCCTGGAGTCAAGAAGACTCATCTTCCTGAGTTCAAATTTGTCCTCAGACACTTTCTAGCTGTGTGACCCTCGGCAAGTCCCTTAATCTTGTTTGCCTCAGTTTCTTCATCTGTACAATGAACTGAAGAAGGAAATGGCAAACCACTTTGCCAAGTAAACCCCAAATGGGGCCATGAAGAGTTGGACACAACTGAAAATGACTAAATGACTACAAGGTTAAATAGGTAAACCAGCCCAGGGAGAAGGGTATGTTTAAGAACCATTTCCAGAAACTTGTTACAACTCCAACCAGAAACTTGTAAAGATACTAATCACCTAAAAACAATGCATTGGTAGAAAACCCAAGAATCATAATGCCTGACATTTCAGGATATTTGATCACCTTTCTCATCCAAAGGCTCACAGAAGTTCTTCACTTTGGATTCCTGGTTTCCAACTTCTTACTTCTGTTTCTGATCCATATGTATCATCTTCTGCCAGGAGATTGTCTATATATTATAATTTCTTCTTACTATCAAGAGGAAAAATAAAGAATGTTTACAGTTCCTGGGTCTCTGACAGAAAAATATAGGATAAGGGTTAGTATATATACATGTGTCAAGATGACATGCAGGCTGCCACGGCCTCTTCCTTACTGCATTGGAGACACTGATGCCCTTTGAGTAACATCATCCCTCTTCAGAAATAAGGTCAAAGTTCTCTCCAGCTGCTTATCCTAATAAAGAGATCTTTAGTATCCTCCCACAATATCCTTTCCATAATCCTTTCCTGAAAGGCATTCTCTCCAGTCCCATAAGTACCTACTATCCTCAAGGCTTCCTAGTCCCACCCACAATTAAAACTATTTCCTCAGTGAAAATAAATTCAGGTAAAATGGTTGGAAGAAAAAAAACAGACAAATTACACAGTGAAGTTTCTTGGGGGCAGGTCCACATCTTTTTTATTTTTGCCTTGAAAAGAGCTAACATACCTAGTACAGTACACACACACTGTACAGAGTAGGCACTTTAATGGCCATTTAATGGCCATTAAATCACTAAATGAAAATCTTCCCCAGAAACTTCTGCATTTTTAAAAGTCTTCTTTCAAACTGAAACAATTATCAAATTGGTGGGATTTCGGTCAACATGACAAAGTGAAGAGGAGAATTATAGGCACAATGGCCTGGGAGACCTTCCAAAGACCACCTCCCCCGAAAAAATACTACTCTGTCTAGGGCTAAAGCTGGACTTTCTACCTCACCATCCTACCCCTTATTTTCCAGCAATAGTCAGCATGTATTCCCCTACACTTTCTGAGAATTGATATCTGTTCACTGATAACCTCCCCAGCAAGCTATAAGAAAAGGAATCAGAATCTTAATGTCATTTGTGAAAGAACGACAAACTTCAATTAGGGATGTTACAATTATGACAGGATAAATCCTAAGTCCTAGCTTCTATAAAAATAAAAAGTTAAACTAGATGGCTAAAGGGGCCTACAGAGAAAGTGGGCATAAATACTCACTAAACACAAGAAATAGACAAAGAGGTTGAGCCTAAAGGATGAAATCACTTTGTAAACTTTTAAGTGCTTAAATAAATGAGGCCTACCTATTATATCATTAACCAAACACTCATCTTGAATACAGATAAGACTGCATTTTAATCAATACATATATTTTAACCAATTCATTATATTTAATCTACAGTTTAGTTCAATGAGGTAAAGACAAAATGATAAACCACAGGTGTGCCTCGTTCTACAGAATACTTTGATATTTCAACTGATCTGCGATCATACTTGCATAGAAATTCCCTTCAAAATATAGCTCTTAACCTCTATATCCATCACTGAGATCCTACCCAATAAACTAGGAGCATTTCTCTAGGTCTCTTGACAATATATGCACAGCAAACTATTATCTTATTCTTGCTATATGACTAGCCAACCTTCTTCTCTGGTCATATATTTTCTTTATGCAACTTTTATGCCACTTCTTGTGAGCAATTCTCCATTGGTAATACAATGCTGCCTGCTTGGGTTCACCCATGTGTCTCCCCATTATCCTGTAGGTAACCCAGGTTATAGTATTCAATGGTTCAAAGCCATGTAAAAAAAATGCATATTGATAGAGCATCACGAAGAATATTGGTACAGAAAACATGGTTCTTTATTTTAGAAAGGAATCTTACCATCACTAAAAATTTATACATTAAAAGCAGTTCAATCCATTTTCTAGTTCCTATTCAATTCTCAGTCCAGTTCACTGTTTATCTGTAGCATCTATTCAAGAGCTAACTATAGATGGACCAGTTCTATGGGTTATATGTCACAATCTAGACAACTGGGATTCTTCATTTGATTGTTTGGTTTTTTTTGTGAGGATAGTTAAGCCAAATTCTTTTGAGTGCTAATTTGCTTCTGGATATCTTCATCAAGTTTGTTTCTCTTAGGTAGGTTTCTAGCACTTAGTTTTGGTGCCTTTTTGTATTTTCCCATTGTCTAATAAGAAGTGGTAAGATAGCATTATTTGGAGAACTGCACTGTGAATAATTGTTAACTAAACACTCTGCTATTGTAATTATTTTTTTAAAAAAATTTTTATAAACCAATACTGGATAAATGGGGGTGAGGGAGGAAGATTTTTAATTACCAAAAGATTCTTTCCTTTACAAAAAGAGTTCATTTAGCTAATCTGTGAAGTATCTAAATACAGATCATTAACTACTACTTGAAAATCAGGTTGGGGATATGGAAGACTGAGATTTAGAGTATAGAAAATTTGAAGTTGGAGAGACCTGAGACCTGAGGTCCATGGACCCCTTGGAGGTCTATGGACAAATTTCAGGGAGGTCCATAAACTTGGAGAGGAAAAAAAGTACATGTTTACTTTCATTAAACTTTGCTTTCCTTTGTACTCCTATGTATTTCATTTTATGCACTTAAAAACAATCTAGAAGAGTCCATGAGCTTCAGCAGACTGTCAAAGTGTTCCATGACACAAAAAAGGTTAAGAGCTCCCCTGGTCTGGACCTCATTCTATAGGTGAGCAAATTGAAATTCAAAGTAAGAAAGCATTTGCCTAAGGTCAAGAAGATTAACTCTTCTACCCTTATAGTATTTTGGTCTGAGCAAGTGAAAACTCTTCCTTTCCAAGACTTTCCCAAGAATCACTACTTTGTTATCTGCACTTAAGGAGTCACAGAGAGGCCCAGTTTCTAAATGTAAAGAACAAAAGTTATACCATCTTCTGCCTGCAGATATGTATGTTATAGGAGTAATCCAGATCTAAACTTGGCAGACTCTTAAAATCATGGATCCAGTTCTAGGTCCACTCTACCACTCACCAGCCAGGTAGCCTTGAGCAAATCATTTCCTCTCTTGCAACTCAGTTTCCTCATTTATAAAATGAGGAAGTTGTACCAGATGATCTTGAATGTCCCTTCCAATTTTAATGGTTTGTGATTCTATAAAAAATTAACCTGAATGTCCTTAACTGCAAGTATCTTAAAGCCTGCTAATTTTACTTTACATGATTTTTTCCATAACTTAAGGAAGACTTTTCTAAACTCACTATGTATAAAGTAATTTCTAATTAGGTGCTTATCATGACTATCTTTTGTAAAGTTTTAAATTTTCGCAATTATTAGCAATAACTTTATAAAAGAGTTGATGTTACTTTAGGTTACATATATCTAACCAGTTTTCTATATTTGCTATCTTCATTAATAAATTTTAATGTACCAATCCTCCCAAAATCAATGAATCAATCAAGCATTTATTAAGGTCAACTATGTTCTGGTTTTGTGGTAGGCACTAGGAATACAGATACAAAAAATTAAACAGTCCCTTTCCTCAAGATTCTTATTGAGGAAAACAAGAGGTACACATAAGAGTATCTATGAATTGGGTACAAAGTTGATTACAATGTAAATTCAAGGTATTACTCACTGCAAGATTGGCAAAGATCTGACCCAGAACCATCAACTATTTTTTTTTTTATCTCCTTAACCTTGCACACTTAGTCCATTACCGAGTGCTGACACTAATTTCTCTGTAACATTTTTTCAGGTCAGCTCTATTTCCAAAACTACAAACTAATCCATAACTTTTTTTGATCAAGTGGGTACTGAAATTATATCATAACTAAACTCAAAATCGTGGTCTAAATCCTATCGGATTGTAAATATGCCACTGCTTCATAGCTGATTTCCAGTCTTTCCCACCTCCAATTTATCTTACACTTACAAAATCATTTTGTTCAAAACATCATTTTGATCATACTACTGCTTCTCAAAAGCTCTCAAATCTAATTAAAACTCTTTAATTCTTGGCTTCAAGTCTCTTTACCACCTGGCTCCCCTTTTCCTTATTCCCTCCAGTTTCTACTACAATCCAGTACATACCCTGGAAGTCTTACAATTACCACAAATAATTTGCCTGATTTCGCCTTATGAGATTTAGGTCATTTGGTCATTTCTCCCTCATTTAAAACTCCTCCCCTGATTCATTCTGACAAATCAAATCCCTCTTCTTTTACAAAACACTGATTAAAAATTACCTTTCTATGAAACCATAATACTTATTTTACAAAACACTGATTAAAAATTCCCTTTCTATGAAACCATAATTTTATTTGGCTTATCACAATCAGGGCAACCCCAACACTTCTGGATAGTTGTACTTGGTTATACATACCTGAGTAGTATTTCTCACTATCTAGTCATTCTGAAAATCTTAGAATATTATCACAAGTGAGTCCATGAAGTTAAAAAAAAACGTCCTTTTGTTACATAGAGTTGAGCCATAATACAATTGGAGAAACAGAATTTAACTAAATCTGTAATTCTCTCTGATTCCAAATCTGCATTACAACTCTTTCAAATTAGAAAACTACAATTCAAATAACATTGGATTTTACACATTTTTGCCCTTGGCAAAGGTTTTTTATTTGTGGAAATAACTGCACAGAGGATCATATATGTACATATATGGAAATATGTACAGAACAAAAAATAAAAACTAGACCTTGATTTTGATTAGGTATAAGAACATATCAGGGGGCAGCTAGGTTTAGAAGTGAATAGAACACTGGCCCTGGAGTCAGGAGAACCTGAGTTCAAATACGGCCTCAGATACACAACACTTACTAGCCATGTGACCTTGGGCAAGTCACTTAACCCCAATTGCCCTGCTTCCCCACCCAAAAAAGCAAAAAAAAAAAAGAACCTTTTAAAGATACTATGAATTTTAGGGGCAGCTAGGCAGGGCAGTGGATAAAGCACCAGCCCTGGAGTCAGGAGGACCTGAGTTTAAATCTGGCCTTACACACTGGACATTTACTAGCTATGTGACCTTGGACAAATCACTTAACCCAGACTGCCTCTCCAAAAAAAAAAAAAAAGGTAACTAAATTTTGACCTATCTTATCAAACTTGTGAAATGTATCATTGTTATAGGCTGAATGGGTAGCTAGGTGGCACAGTACAGAGTGCCAAGTCTTGAATCAGGAAGACCAGAGTTCAAATCCAGCCTTGGACATTTACTGGCTATGTGACCCTGAGCAAGTCACTTAACCTTGTTTGCCTCCATTTCTTCATTTGTAAAATAAGGAAATGGCAAACCACTCCAGTATCTTTCCCAAGAAAACCCCAAATGGGGTCACAAAGAGTTGTACACAACTGAAACGACTGAACAACATACACATATGTGTATATGTATATATGTATGTGTATATATACACATATATATTCTGCTAAAAATTACAAAATGAAGTAAAAGGAATACTTCTTTAAAATTAGTGAATTTGAATTAAGTACCAGTAACTTAATGCTTATTTATTTTGAAAATCTCCAGAACCAAATTCTATTCCAATTAAATGTAGTTTTGACCTCAGTTCCAATGAAACCCTAAAATCCCCAAAATGCATATAACAAAATGGACAATAAATGACAATGTTAACAAGGCCTTAGAAGGCTGACCTCAGTGTACCTCTGGAATATTCTTTGTGATTTCTCAACTGTACATCTTCTCCTATATGGCATGGCTCCACATGGGACCTCATTATAAGGCACTTGTAAGAGATGTCCACCTTGATACTCCTCTCTCTGACAATGTCATCTTTCCCAAACCCATTTAAGATGCTTTTTACCTCAGTCTTTCCTATTATTTCATTGACGATATCAGTGTTTTCCTAGCTGTCCTAAGAGGATCAAGTGTCCTTACATTCACCTTAACACATTTCTAACTCTACATTTATTCTCTCATCTTCTCCTTCAGTCTTAAAGGAAGAACACACCTTTTGTTCTTTAATACTAAATCCTCTCCTCTGTAGCGACCTCCTTCCTTACCACCAACCTCAACTGCTTAGTTGGTTGTCACGCCAGTCCCTATCCTTGAATCATCTTCACCACATTTTTTTTCCCCCTCAGGTTCTCAACTGCTACTAGAACTACACTGATTTAGCCAACTATGTAATTAAGTTGTCCAACTATCAATTAGTAAGGCTGCTTGAGCATTAGCAAGGATTTGCTAATTTGATTACATTATAGTGAAAAGAACATTGGGCTTGGAGTCAGGAGGCTTGGGTTATGATCCTGGTGCTGCCACTTCTTATCTCTAGGACCACAAGGAAGTAGCAAAGTCTCCAGGTCTCATATCTCTCATCTGTAAAATCCGAGCATTTGGCTAAATGATCTCCATGGTCATTTTAAATCCCATGACCCTCTAAATCTAGAAACTTCATAAAGCAACGGTTGTACAGGCCTAGCAAACTCCCTAATTTCTCTTCCTCCCCATTCTCAGCACATGATCATAATTATATTGATACGGTCATGTGCCTTCCTGTTCACTTAAACACATCTGATTACATTTATTTTCTCTTTCTTCCCTTACAGTCTAAAGAGTAAGAGAATCCTTGCTACTTTCTAACATTGACTCCTCCACCTGTGCCCTTTGCCCCACATTTCTCTCTTTCAGTACTTAACTCAATTACCTTCTTTAGCTATTGTCCTCTCTCCCTCACTTTACTATCAGATTTCTCAAAGGCATACTATATAATACATATATACATACATACACACACATACATATATAATACCTACTCCCTCATCATTCAGAATCTCTACTGAATGGAAACAAATTCCTTAGATGTCAACAAAGACTTCCTTCTCACAAAATCTGTGAGACATTTTTGTCTTCTTTTCAATTAAAAAAATTTTTTTTTTTGCTTGGCAATTGGGGTTAAGTGACTTGCCCAAAGTCACAAGGCTATTAAGTGTGTCAAGTGTCTCAAACCAGATATGAACTCAGGTCCTCCTGACTCCAGGGCCTGTGCTCTATTCACTGCGCCACCTAGCCATCCCTTTGTCTTCTTTTCTACAAAAACTTTCCTAATAACTCACTTTTTAAAAAAAATCTCCTTTCGTTTCTGTTCTCTACTATACTGGTTCTTCTATATCTAACCACTCCATAAATTTGCT
Source organism: Petaurus breviceps papuanus (assembly GCF_028583685.1). Lineage (NCBI taxonomy): Eukaryota > Metazoa > Chordata > Mammalia > Diprotodontia > Petauridae > Petaurus > Petaurus breviceps. The sequence continues at coordinate 10,058,021 of NW_027187347.1, forward strand.
TTCTCCCTTCTACTTCCATACATATTCCATATTCCCCTTGGAAGCAGAATGGTGCAAGAAAAAGAGTACTAGATTTGGAGCCAAGGACCAAAGTTTGAACCCTAGTTCTGTTACTACTTGTGTGACCTTGAGCAAATATATGAAGGCTGGACTCATTGACCTCCAGATTCCTTCCAGCTCTTAGTCTAAAATCTTAGGTCCTTCTATAAGAACATTAATTTATGACTTCAGTGATTGCCTGGATGGTATTCCCCTAATGCTGAGCACAGGTGCAGAGCAGGGCCTTAATAAGTAAATGCTGAATAAATACTGTTGATATCTAATGGCTCCTCATTGCCTTTTTCTTTCATTGTCAATTCCTCTTTATCTACTGGTTCCTTCCTCAGGGGTTCCAGGTCTCCCCAGTTTGAGAAGAAAAAACAAAAGACCCAACCATCACTTGGCATTGCCATACTCTGGATGTCTTCCTTCTCTCATAGCCAAACTCCTGGTAGAGTGAAAAATGGTAGCCTTGGGGTCATAGGACTTTGGTTCAAATCCTGCCTCTGTCATTTGCTAGTTGTGTAACCCTGGGTAACTCACTTAACCTTTTTTTTTTTTTGGAGGGCAATTGGGGTTAAGTGACTTGTCCAAAGTCACACAGCTAGTTTGTTTTTGTGTTAAGTGTCTGAGGCCGGATTTGAACATAGGTCCTCCTGACTCCAGGGCTGGTGCTCTATTTACTGTGCCACCTAGCTGCCCCTCACTTAACCTTTCTTAGCCTTAGTTTTTTCATATACAAAATGAGAGGAGTGAACAGGAACTACCCTAACTGGAGCCCATTTGCTTGATCAATTAAAACAACCAAACTGGTCTTCCCTGCTTCCAGTCAATTATTCCCTGTGCCATTTATCCTCTACACAACTGCTAAAATTAACTTCCTAGCACACATATCTTACCATATCACTCCTTTGCTCAAACACCTTCCATGGTTTTCTTTTGCCTCTAGGATAAAACACAAACTCCCCAGCTAGGCATCTCAGTCATCCATAACCTGGCTCATTGCCTATCTTTCTAGTCTCTTGCCATATCAATCTCTTCTTATGCACTCTATGGTTCCTCTGAATTTGACTCTCCATGTCTTGCTTCTATACATTTGCATGTGCTGTTCCCCATGCCTGGAATGATCTTCAAATCACTTCTCAGAATCCTTGCCTTCCCTCCAAGCTTAGTTGAGGTGCCACCTCCTCTAAGAAAACCTTCCCTCTCTGCCAATCTATAGTAATTAGTGTTCTCTCTCTTCTCAATTTATCTTACATTACATTTGTGCACACACTGGATCAACCCAGGAATGGTTTCATTTTTATCCTTTTCTCCCTAGAACCTACCATGGTAGTTTTAAAAGTGTTTAAATAAATATTTGTTTAACTGAATGGCATCCAAATCTATATCTCTAGCTCTGGTCTTAACCAATCTAACTTTTATACTGGTTTTGTCTTCAAAACATTTCCACTTGGTCATCAGGTAATTGTTTCAAACTCAACATGTCCCAAACTGAGATTGTTTTCCCTTCTAAACCAATCTCCCTCTCAATTTTCCCATTTTGGTCAACAACACCATTTTCTGATTTACCTAGGTTTATTTTCAATCTCTCTCTCTCACCAATTCCTGACAATTCTTCCTTTCCAATCTTCCTCAGGTTCATCTTTTCCATTCACTTCCATCAATTTAGTCCAGGTTCTATTCATGTCATGTTTAGATTACTGAAGTAGTTTAGTGTCTCTGCTTCCAAAGTCTCTTCTCTTGGGGAAAAAAAAAAAGTCCTATACTCTATTGCCACAATTCTTCTAAAACACAATTTCCAATCATGTTACTACATTGCTAAAACAACAAAACAAACTGTTATTTTCCCCTCCTACTGCCTGTTGGAGCAAACCTGAAGATACTCATTCTGGAGAACAAAATGCTACATTCACTGGCCCCTCCTTCCCAATCTTACACTCACAATTTCCCACTAAGTATCCTCTTCCTCGATGAGAGCAATATCCTTACAAACCTTTTCTATTCCTGTATTTGTTTATGTTCCCTGATTAGAATGCTCTTTCTACTGCAATTTATCCAAATCCTATTAAGAATCTTCCCAAATTCCATCTCCTCCTCTAACCCTGCTTTAACAACTCTAATTTATACTGATCTATTATTTTTCTCAGCACCTATTATACCTTACTACACAATCTGGTCACTATCCCTTACAGACACATATTGTTCTTTTACTGTTTCATGCATATCTTACTTACCTCCACAATAAGCTTGTAAATACCTTGAAAGACAAAGTCACGCATTTTTTTTTTCATATCTACAGCAACTAGCAGTTCTAAGTATGGCCTCCATAAATATTTGCTGAATTAAATTTAAAACATACAATATATTGGCATTAATAGCAGCTACTTATCACAGCCTACCATTATAATTAGAAGATTAGGCCTTCTGAGGCAATGCAACTGCAACCTTATGTAAAATTTAATGAGAAAAGAAATAATCATCCAACTGGACAGTTAATAGCCTTACTCTTAGGAGACATTCCATAAGCTCTTTATTGATTACAAAAGCCAACCTTTGGAACTCTGCATGAAAGATTCAAGGTATACATACGGGTAGAGTGGGAAAGGAGACGATACAACTGAGGGGGGTCTGTCATTATCCCACAACTTAATCCCCTATCATAGCACAACTGGAAGTAAGGGACATCATAAGACTATTTCGTTGCAGATGCCAGCTAACACTAAGCTATCCTGCTATTCTTAACTCATGCTAGAGGGCAGGAATGTGTTTTCTGAAGTACTCTTTGTACACTTAGCCCAGCAATTGAAAAATTAAGTGCTGAATACTTTTTTTAAAGGGGGATCAACTAATAGTATTATCTCTGTTAGTTATCTGAAAGCTATACATATATCACTGACAAAAACAACCTCAATAAAAATTGTGTCCCAAACAAAATTTATTTTTAGTTACTCCAACCTGAAGGTGATTACAGAGTGGGGAAGATTCTAATTACCCACATCTCAATTCAAATATATCTTACACTTTTATGACCTGCTAGAACCCTAGACTCCACAGCTCCCTTTCCTTCAGGAAGAACCAGACTCCCCTGCCACTGACACATTCCTCACCCTACACCCTACAAATCTCTCTCTCAAGGACTGATAATCAAATCAACAACAACATCACTACTCTATTCTGTTACATTTGGGGTCCTAGGATGCCTTGGGCACAATTCCCTTCCCTGCCACTATTCCTCTTTCCTTCATACCCTCCACATGGGTCTTATCCTGACTGCATCCCAATCTCACTTTACCATATCCTTCCATTGTGATGTCTGAAATGAACTTCCCTCTACCTGCTCACCTCCATTGTTAACAAACTACTCTCCACATTATATATATGCCCTCATCCTAGGAATTACTATGTATATATTTGTATTCAATTTTCTTTGTACATGTTGCTTCTGAATAGAATGTAAACTCTATGAGGGCTAGCATTTGGTTGTTTTCTTTTTGTTTTGTTTTTTGTCCCCATCATCTAGTACAATGCCTGGCATTTAGAGGGTACATGATACAACTTTTCTGAACTGAACTAAAAACTAAAGAATGATACAAAGAACTCCAAGGATACCTTAAACATACTAAGCCAAAAGTGTAATTTCAACCAAAAAAAAATCTCAATAATGGCAAATGGATTGAAAATGGAACAAAATCTATGTATTTCATAAAACTACTGAACCTGAATAAAATTAGAATGTCAAAAATATATTTGAACCAAATTATTCCAAATAATCAAAAACCAAGAACTGTGTACCATGAGCAAAACATGTGCTAAAAGCTGTGGAGCTAAAAAAAAAATTGTTAGATGTGTTCCTTGCTCTCTTACTAATCTAGTTAGAGAATTAAGAAGTACATGAAAAGTTAAATAATAATGCTCAAGAAAAGAATGATATAGACAAGAGCTAAAGAAGCACTTGTGGACTAAAAGTCAAGAAAATTCAATTCTAGCTCCAATTCTTCCAATAACCAGTTGTGCAACATTGGTAAAACACCTTACTTCTCAGAGTTTCGGTGACCCTATCTGCAAAATTAGGGGGTTGGTCTACATAATCTTTAAAATCCCTTTCAGCTCTAAAATTCTATGACCTAGATTCAGGGAGGAAATGACTGTGGACTCCAGTGATTTAGGAAGTCTTCTCAACAGAGAAGGAAGGATTTGAAGGATGAGCTTTTAAGAAAAGGGGTAAAGGGGCAGCTAGGTGGTTCAGTGAATAGAGCACCTGCCCTGGAGTCAGGAGGACCTTAATTCAAATACGACCTCAGACACTTAACACACACACAAAAAACTAGCCCTGTGACCTTGGGCAAATCACTTAACCCTAACTGCCCTACCTTCCCCCCTCCAAAAGAAGACAAAAGGGGTAAAGCTAAACAGACAAAGAAAAGAAGGGAAAAGTATTCCAAAAAAGGGAAATGGTATGAACAAGGTTGGGAAATCAATTTAAACAGTAATTTATGCACTAAGTTTGAGCCTCTCTTTATATTCAGTCACTACTGAAATGGTTACCCACTTATTCTTATGATAGCTTAAAGCTTAGATATTTTTCTCGTGTACTAAAATAGCCTTTTCTCCTTATCCAAAGTATACCTATCAACCTTTAGTTCAGTGACAGGCTGAATATCTATTGGCCAAGTAACAACCTATCTACCAGGTGATGAATTTTTTTTTTTTGGTATCAACTCATGTCATCTCCTAAAGGTGTGTGACAGCTGTGTAATCTTTATCAGGGAAGAATCCACATAGATGAAATCACTGATCTTTGGAAATATTCAAATACAAGAAAACAATGCTAAGCTCTGAGAACAGAAAATGTTGTCAATTCTTTTTATATAATTAGTTCACTGATTGCATAGTGTACGATTTCAGAATTGCTACTTTCAAGGCAGGTATTTGACAAGTAACAGGAAATTGCTATTTCAGAACTATGGTGAATACATTTGTCAGTGATTTTCCTATACAGTAAACAAGTATAAGCCAGACATAAAAGTCCAGTTTTTTTATGCTTATAACTGAGAAAATTTAGCATTCAAGAATGCATGTTCCTTGACTAAAGTATGAGATCTATAAATCCATTCCAATAAACATTCAAAGTCATTCAATAAGCCTATTATTATTGAGGTGAACTGTGATTTTAAAATGTTTTTAAAGAATTTTGAAGAAATAAAATGATACTAAAATCAAGATGCTCGTTTGTCACCTCTCCCATACTATTAGTGGTCATCATATAAAGTATGACTTTTAGGTGTAAAAAATTCAACAGAGTATTTGAAAATTAGGTCAGATTGCTTACTTTATCGTTTAAAAAATAGCCAGTTTTTCTTCTCAGAAGAAAGCTGTTGGTCTTATCTATGTATTTCAATACAGAATTTAAATTTATGAACTCCGTACCCTGTTTCACCTACTATATTAAAAAGCCAGCCCACTTTCCCATTCAGACTATATGTTAGCCAAGCTTGTCTCTCCTGTGTTCCGTGTGGCACTGAGGAAGCCTGAATGCTCTTTAAGCATTAATATGGTAAACAGATGAAGATGGGCATAGGGAGTCCCACAGGATAAGGAGGCACAAGGACGAGTCGAAAGGAAACGGTCACATTTGAGATCAGAGATTTTGGAGTTTTTCTTATTTTCTTTGTGTCCCCAGAGCTTAGCGCACTACCTGGCCCACGCTACGAGCTTCACGAATGCCTGTGGACTGACTTACACAGGAGTTCAGTTTCTGGAGCTGGATAACTCTCTGGAGGAAGAGACCCAGGGAGTAAAGGAGCAAAGCCTAAGCTCCAGTCTGAGGAGGAGGGTGGGTGCAGGAAAGTAGGAAATCGAGCGAAGACTGCAAAGTAGGTTGCCAGAGAGGCTAAGGCCGTTCAGAGCCGGTCTCAAGGCAGCCAGGGTGGGAAGGGGGAAGCAGCCCATCTGAAACCTCTCGGAAAGAAAGGCAAGCTGGGTGCGGTAAGTAGATGGAAGCGGGGTGGGGTGGGGGTGGGGGGACGTCAAACAGGGTGGCCGAAATTTATCTTTCTCCCAGAAAAGAAAGCAGGGGATGGGCAGAGATGGGATGCAGAAAAGGATGAGGGGCAGTAGGAGAAGAAAAAGGCGCCCCGCGCTCCCCCTCCCCCCCAGCCCGGGGTCTCCTCCCCTGCCCCCGCCCCCGTGCCCCGGGGAGGACCGCACTTTGCTTCTCCCCTCCACACTCGAGCACCGCCGGGAGGGAGGCAGGGGAGGGGTGGAGCGGGGACCAGAGCCGCACGGCTCAGTCCTGGGGGCGGCGGCAGCTGACAGTGGTGCTTCCCCTGGCACACTCACCGGCCGGCAGGGCGCTCCTGGCCGCAGCGGCAGCTGCCCCAGCCCCGGCCATGATCCCCGGCGGACGACGGGGTGAGGGGGTGTGTGTGTGTGTGGGGGGGTGTCCGGCCGCCGGGATGGGTCCGTCCGTTTGTCCTTCCCTTCGTCTCGGCCTCCTCCGGGGCTGGGGGAGCGCGGGCCCCGGCCCCTCTCCCCCCGCCCCCAGCCGCCTCTTCTTGCGGCCGCTAAGAGGCCCCAAGGCCGGAGACCCCGGCGGCAGCACGGCCTCAACTCTCCCAACCCCCCCCTCCCCCTTTCCCCTCCCTCCTCCCCCCTCCCGCGGCAAACGCTCGGCACGCGCAGAGCCTACCATGATGGTTGGACTTCCCGCCCCCGCCACGCAGCCGGCCAACCCGCCGGCAGGGAGTCAGCTTTGCCCGCCAATAAGAGATGAGGACACCCTGAGGAGGCGGTGGAGGGAAGGCTGAGTTGTCAACGGACCCAGGCTGACCCAATGAGTAAGGCGAAGAGGCGGAGACGTTCAAGTTGAGTTGCACTACACAGGAAATATTCTAAAGTCAGAATGATTGGCAGGAAACAGAGCCAGCGGGCAGACGGGGAAGAGGTGGGACCAAGTCCCTTAAAGGGGACGCTCAAAGAATGTAGTGTAAGAAACTTCCCAGATTTTCTCTTTTTTTTTTTAAAAGCACCTTATGCTCTCCTGTAGTTATATGTTCAATAATGAAAATGGACAAAAGGACCAGAGTGCAGGTAAGGGGGAAGTTACCTTTGGGGACGAGGTGGTTGGGAATAGTGTTTTTCGTGAAGTTGGTTAGGACTGAAGGCAGAGACTGCTACCTTTCATCCCTGCCCCTAAAGGAAAAGACTGCTGGGAAAATCTCTCGGCTCTTGACGCTGCTGGTGTTAGCATCCAGCTGTGGTCTCTGTCATTGTCCTATGTCGGCATCACTGAGGAAATTGGGTTTGAGCAATGAGACCCCACCGAGTTCTGATGGATTACGGGTAGCAGAGATAGGTCAGCGGCATCCCGAGCCAGGTAGATTGCCCCAGCAAGCGCTTGGACCCATAGAATAGACATGCGGAACTTTTATGTTTTAAACTGGAAAATATATACGTAGATACGTACGTGTGTGTGTGCGTGCGTGCGTGTGCAGCTACAACCATCCATCTGCCAACCCAGTGAGTATAATCAGCGCGAGCAGAGGATGAGTTAATAAATGCTTGCTGGGTCGAATTGGGGAGCGGGCCGTGCCTCTGCAGGGTGGCGCAGAGAGTGGAGAGCCTCCGAGACCTGGGTTCCAGTCCCGCCTCTGACGCTCATTAAGCTGGGTGACCCTTGCCAATTCAATTAATCTCTCTCTACCGCAGGGGACACTAAAGTTTTGAAATTGCAGAAAAGGTGCAGAGCTTGGTAGATTGAGAGAACTTCTGCACATTAACCTCGGAGGCGCTGGGCAGCCTCTTTCGACTTGGATTTCAGAGGTGTCAGTCTACGTTGGGAGAGGGAGTTTCTTCGCCTGGAAGTTCTGTAAACCAATGAAATCATAGACCATGGATAACACTGGTTGGATTAGGACAAATGTATGGTTGTAGCTTGTAGGTAGAGGAAGACTGTCAAACTCATGGCATAGAGATTGTTTCTTTATATTTATAGCTCGACTTACTGCCTAGTGCATAGTAAGCATAGAATAAATAGGTGTAAAACGGTTTAAGATTTGAACCTCCAATAGCTACTTGCTAGCCCAGGAGCCTGAGGCAATTCACTAACCTCTCAGCCTTAGTTTACAAATTTCCCATCTGTAACTGGGTATCACTACAATACTTAATATCAAAGAAAAGTGCATGTACTACACATTACAAATCTCAAAAAGTGCATTACAAACATAGGCTCTTTTCTCTACCTCTTGTAAAGCAAGGATGTCTGGATTATAATTATCTTTGCATTCTGTACCCAAGATAGTGCCTTGCATAAGCTTGTACATCTCATTTCTCTCTGGTAATTAATAGTATTAATAGACCTTCTCCCTCTCTTCCCCCCCCCCCCCCCCTAACCTATCAGGGTTCCTGATACCTGAACCCACAGGGGTGCAGTAGGTTGGCTCACTCTCGAGCCCTGAGAGTTTCAATGCCACAGACATATGGGCATGTGACATCGCTTAACAGTTTTTGGTTCAAATATATGCTTAATAAATGCATACTGACTGAATATGTATACATAATATAGATATGGACATAAATGTGTATATGTGTCTCTTCCTACCCACTGCTGCCTCTAATACATTTGCATAAGCACTTTGCCATTCCCTAGAAATTATTCTACATGTAATCACAAATTTGAAGCTGGAAGGCACCTTCAAAGATCAATAAATCCTTTTGGAGGGCAATTGGGGTTAAGTAACTTGCCCAAGGTTACCCGGCTAGGTTTTTTATGTGTTTGTGGGTGTTAAGTGTCTGAGGGCAGAACGGAACTCGGGACCTCCTGGCTCCGGGCCTGCGCTTTACTCACTTCGCCACCTAGCCGCCCCATGCCTTTTTTCTTTTAAACACAGATGGGGTTCATAGCCAGAATTTGAATGCAGCATCAGAGGAGATTCCCTCAATAAAATCCCAGGTTGAATTTAAAAAATAAATTAAAAAGCTCTTAGAGTTGTTATTTAGCACAATACTAAGTATTTAATAGAGGACAGAAGTACTGTGGCTTACTAAAATGCTGACCTTAAGACACAGGAAGGCAATAGTCTGAATCTGGCCTCAGATCCTGCCTTTGTGACTGTGAAAGCTACTTCACCTCAGCACCAATATTCTAATATATAAATGAGGATAGCTATAGTGCTGAATCTCAAGTTATTAAAGTTCAAATGAGATAAGGAACGTGAAGTGCTTCATTCAGATATGGGAGGAGCTGCAGCAATGTGCCTTTATATATGGTGTTGAGGTTTACAAAATATTTCCTGAGTCCTGTGTATGTGGTACCTTTTGTATCCTCATTTTAGAGCTACATGCAATGCAGAAATAGGGAATGGACCTATGATTTTATTGGGTTAGGGAAATTCCAGGTGAGGAAACTCCCTCTCCCAGAGCAGGATGACATCAAGTGACTTGCCCAGTCACAACCAAGATGCATCAGAGTGGAACTTAAACTCAGGTCTTCCAGGATTCAAGACCAGCTTTATCCATCAATACCAATGCTGCCTTTCAGTTTCAGTTTGTTACACTATATAGACTGCCAATGGGGGGGGGGGGGAAGAGGGGAAGGGAAACCTTGAAAAAATTCATAGCACACACTGGTAAATCTTACTGCACATGACTGATGATGGGGAGGCCTGGTTTTTAAAATGCCTCAGGATCATCACTGCAGGCACCAATAATGGTTATACTGGTATGTTTTGAAGTACCAGACAATCCTGATTTCTAACTGAAATGAGAGCTATGTTGACCCTGTTTTGTCCATATTTCCTTCCTGAAGTATAAAACATCGTTAAAGGAGGTTGCTTCTTTACAAGGCCCCTTTTGCTTTATTGCCCTGGAGGGGCTGACTAGTATCTTTGCACTATTGTGAATTTCAGACATACATCTAATGATTAACATCTCTGCAAATTTTTTAAGACCAGGAAAACATTCTCGAGAAATGTCCTTCTGGGCTTTATCCAGAGATTACATTTTGCTGAAATCATACCCTGGCATATAATTGGATTGAGGTGTAAAAATTATACCCTGGTGTAAAAGAGCCCCCAAGGAGCCCTGGGTCCTAGTGCCAATTCTCAGCTGATGCTAGCTGTGAGGCCTCAGGAAGTCACAATTTCTCAGGGCCCAATTATCTTTAAAGTGAAGTTGAGTAAAATTATGTACAAAGTTCCTTTCACATCTAATGGGTCTTTGATTCCCTTTTACTCTGAACTGTTAAGTATCTCTTTCCTATTATCCTCCTGTCAGCTCCTCCCTTAGGGTTCCAGATAATCAGTTAACACAGTTATTAGTCCTAGTGTTTAAGACCCAGCACCCAGACCACCCTTTTCCCCCTTGGAGCCCCCTCCCCCCAAACAACCAATGTCATTCTAACAGGGCCAATTATAATGCAGAAATAGCAGGTCTCACCTTTTCTATTAAGGGAATTTAATGTCAGACGGAAATCAGAATGTAATGGAAATGCTACCACTTCTTAAAAAAAGAAATCCACCACTTCCATTGTGCAGTATTGAAAATTATGGCAGTGAGGTGGCACCGTGGATAGAGCCCCTAGCCTGGAGTCAAAACTGGAGTTCAAATCTGACCTCAGACACCTGAGCTTTACGACCCTGGACAAGTTACATAACCTAACCCATTGGAGAGAGAAATGGCAAACCACTCCAGTTATCTTTGCCAAGAAAACCCCATATGGGGTCATGAAGTTGCACAAGACTGAAAAAAAACATTTTTACATATTCAAATCACCTATCTTAATTCTATATAGAAGTTTATAGAATATGTTCCTTCCTTGTAGCATCATTCTAGGATATCATAGCAAGTTGAATTTAGCTTATTATGAATTAAATTCTAGAAAAATGGCATCTAAGAGATCCTATGGAAATCATTTTGTTCAGCTGTTGTTTAAAATAAGCAGGCAATTAACTGGGGATTTGAGAATGTTTTTTGCTTGTTTTATACTCTTGGGATTTGATCTGTATTTATAGTCTCTGAGGGAGATCGGTTGCAAGCCTTCATTTCTGCATTTATCTATCAGCAAACCTAGAGGGTCAAAAATGAAGAACTGGTAATTATAGCCATGATTTTCAACTGTGCTTTGATTTCTATGTAGTATCTCTAGTTTCCTTACATTTCAAAGGTGTTTGGGGAATTAATAAAGAACAATCTCTTACACCTCCCATTTGATATAATTAAAACATTCAAATTATTTCCCCCAAACTATTAATATATTACTAAATTTAAGATTAAGAAGTCTAGTCATAACTCAAAATTAAGCAATTTCAATCCTATATGTTGGTGTCCCAAACCTAACAATTAAGTTTCCACCAGAAACTGGTTTAGAGCTATCATCTAATTCTTCAGGTTTTTCAGTGCTAGCAACTTAAACTAATTCTGCACTCAAATCATTTCAGTGAGGTAAAATCACATCAATCACTCCAGAACATCAAGTAAACTCTGATTTTTATAAGGTACACATTACGCTTCCAGGAGAAAATGCTTTCAACATAACTTTTGTGAATTAGTTTTTCCTATCAGATTTTGGTCTTTGATGTGGTTATTCTGGCTTCAGACTTCAGAGCATGTCATTTTAAGATAGAAACACAAACACAAAATGAAACAGCATAGAACACATCAAGCAATCTTTTTTTTTATCTTTGCTAGAGATTCAAGTACTAAGTGCTAATAAGTTGATGAGACTTTTAGTCAATTATGTCCCATTCCTCAGTATTCTAATAGCTTCCTCCTGTTCAAAAACATCCATTGTTTTTCACATGGCTACATTGATATTTCATGGAATCATAAAAATGATGTAATAATTCAAGCTCAACTTGCACAGAGAAAGCACTGGATTTCCTGACAATGTGACCTTAGGCAAGTCACTCAACTCTGTGGACAACATAAAAATTGGTGCTTGTGATGATTGATCTCAGGTCCCTCCTATAGCACCATTCTGATTACCTCCAAGACCTCCACCACACCCCAGTAATCTAAAATCATTCTGCCAGACTGTTATAACCACAACTCTCATTATTTCATATGGTCTTTCAGAAAATCACTGGTCCAAACAAAGCACAGATTTACCTTTTTGAAAGACAAATGTTAATGTACTGATTCCTTAGGAAACTTAAGATATGGCAACTGGGAAAGCTGAACTTGAAGTTTTCTTTTGGGTGTGGAAAGACTAATTGCATTCCCTTTCTGTACAAAATGAATTTAAGTTCAGATCCTGCCTTTGTAAACCTGAAAGTGAAAGTTAAATGTAGGCTATTATTCCAGCCTGATCTATGAAATGTAGTCAGTCAACAATATGGAGTTACCTAATCCAAATTCCGTATTGGTGAATAAAAGTCAACTTTCTACCTACTTATTGATCAAAGCAAGGACCTAAATTGGTGAGAGCTGTTTAAGTCTTATCTCTGAGGAAAAAAAAATCTATTCTACAGGTTGTGGGCCAACTTCTTACACTAGCTACTATCTTACCTCTCCCAGCTCAGATAGAAGTGCAAAAATTCTTCAAAACAATGGCTCATATTTATATAGTGCTTTATGATATCTGGAGAGTTGAGAAGCTAATACCAATCACTATAAATTTACCAATTTTATATTACCAATCCTCACTATAGTAGAATAAGGTGAATATTTACTGGTTTTGCAGTCCGCAAATTAGAATTCCTTGTTATTCCACAAAAATTTCTGCAAAATACCTAAAATCACCTGGAGAATTATTTCTGTCCACAAGTGTTATAAAAGACGTAGACTATTCAAAACAAGTACTTTCCAAATTAAAAATAGGGATACCAAAGTGATTGATCTGCATTTTACTTTTGTTATTTCCTATAAGCATTTCCTAATGAGCTCTCCCAGACCAGTCTTTTGCCATTCTTTGTATTCCCAGAATTTAATACTGTCTAGGACACAGTAGGCACTTAATAAATTATATGAAGAGCTCCAATTTGTAAACATAGCAACAATTAACTTGTCAGAGACTCTCTATTAAATAAAAAATGAGGTAGAATTCCAACTAGACTGACTCCAAAATTACATTGTTATGAGATTCTCCCCCAACAATAGAATGGACTGTGCTCTTTAAAATTAGACATTTGATATTCTTTTAAAGCAGCAAGAAAAATACATTTATCAACTCAGTTAGAAGCCCAGCTTTATCAAGTTGGGAGTAAAACTGAAGCTGAGTTCTCTAAGGGTACCTTTTTTACTTTTTTTCTAAAAGATGCATCACACTGACACTTTTTGCTTGTCGTCTTTAACTGTTTGCATTTCTACATAAGAAAACACAACACTCATCATTAAATGTATTTAGTCCCTCTATTTTCTCCCAACTTGGAACATCTGTAAATGTATTCACACATCCAAAGTGTGACTTTATTTGAATTCAATGAAATCTGCAGTCCAAATGCAGCCTGAAAACTGGCTAGGTAAAGGGCCACCTAAAAATGCTTACTAGAGTAGCATGAAACTCAGGCATCATGCTAGAGCTTAAATCATGTTTCTTTCAATGGAACTGCATATTAGGTATCTGCATTTCTATTAAGTGGTATATTTAAAAGGAGAAATCCACATACCTAACTCAGAGCATATTTATTCTGACCTAAATTTTGTGGTTTGAACTCTTAAAAATGGGGTGGGGGAGAGCCACCAAAATGTAGTTGATACAAAATTATGTAGCGGTACTTGCACGTGGTACGTGTTTAATAAATATTTATCTAAACATATGATGTTCTAGATAATGTTCCCATTTGTTATGTGTACACTCCCCACCCAACTTTAAATTTCATATGTATATACATATATAAATATTTTAATATATTTAGATTAGGAATTCACAATCAAACCTGGTTCATTTAAAATAAGCAGTAGTTCCTCTAGTTGAAATTTTAAAGGAACAAGAAAATCAAGAGACTGGGTTACAAAAACACTCAATGGGCATACCTATGAACCTCAGAATATAGTGGAAGATTTTCAATTTAGTTTATCAGACATCACAGGGCACTACCAGAACAAAACATCACTTAAGTTTATTTCAGATGTAACAGCAATGTCATGTTAAAATTGACAGGTTTAATCCTTAACTGCACCAAGTAAACTCAGCCACTTAAGTATTTTAAAAAGTTATTCCCTCCCCAAAAATGAGGGAGCTTTTCTTTCCCACTGCCCCGCAGCACAGTTTCTGGTATTTCTGTGTATGGACAACATATTCTTCATTGTTTCAACTGGTGACCAAATTGCTGGGAAAATTTGAGAACAATTTTCCCCACAGACAACCTCTATCTGGATGAATGTTATTATTTGCATAGATTTTCTTTGCATGATCTTCCCCCTGGAAACTTTGTTAATTAAGATCCTATATAAATTTTTAACTGTTGAAGCACTAATGGATATTTTCTCTTTTGGTCTTCCAATTAATGGGATTCTTCCTTTCCAAAACACCAGAGGTAACGAAATTTTACTACACACCCAAATAATTGTTCCATACTGGACACTTTATTTCAGTCTCCTGTTAACCTCACTGAGACATAAGAGCCATTCTTCACTTTCTTTCCTTCCATATACCCTTCATATACTCAGTGGACAAATTTGGCAACGATACCAGTCCCATGATCATTACTGCCCTTTGCTTCCCCTCAAAACTTTCTATGATGAGAGCTTTCAGATTAAACCTTTTTTTTTGGGGGGGGAGGAGGAACCAGACCACAACACTGTGTCCCTACAAGAGATTACCCACATACTGGACTGGGTTTTTTCTTCCCCCTTATGTAATATGTACTTGTGGTTCACAGTGAGACAGCTACTCTTTGATACAGTTTTTCAATAACCACTTTTAGGGACACATTCACAGGAGTAATGATAGTTTACTGTAAATGGTTTTAGAAGTGGGAAGTAAAGTGATCTCAGATTAGTCATACATATTACAACCTATACTGAATTCTGGAAGCTTACAAAAAAACCTGAAGTTCTGCTATCTGAATATATTTTTTAACTCAAACACAGTTTTCTTAATAACCATAATCTGAATTTCATCTACAAATGAAAATTAGGGCCTCTTTTATACACAGCTTAGCTTTCAGTTGCTGTAGACAGTGGATCAAGGACTCATTTGTATATATCCAGTGTGGTCAATGACTAGAATCACTACATTCATTAAGGACCTCCCTTTTTGGTAGCAATTATGGCACCCAAGATGAGCCTAGATGAAGGAAGTTATGATTTCATATAGTATCTTTTGAAAAGTAAGATGGCTATGAAATGTGTGACAAAGGACCTGTGGAATCTGTCACCTCTTCAAATGTGTAAAAACTTTACATGAAAGGAGAAAAATATAATTGGACTGTATCCTTAAAAACAAAGGACAGACAGTTCAAACCCTATGTATTATATCTCCAAGAATCTAAATAATAACATTTGCATTATTAGGCATCAACATTGGCAACTCAAAATTAAAATATATAGGGGGCAGGATCATGAGAGGGAAGCATGAAATCATGTGCATTTCTAACTTTCATAGACCTATTTCTTATAGCTCTTGGTTTGCACAAAAAGTATTATTGTCATCCAGTCAATACCATCTTTTTACATGCCATAAAATGATATGGCATAAAACCAGTTCAGTGGGCAGAGGCAGTCACAGTGACATTTGCATTAACACCTTCTGAGAAAACAATTTTCAAGAGTAGAAACATGTTTAACACCTCCATTCCCTAATGTCCTGTAACAAAAACAAGGCAGGCACATGGTGTAAGCAAATTTGGGATGTTTCCTGGTAGGTTATGGGTAAGCATAGGATCCCTGCGTTATAATTCTCAGAAAGATGATTTGCACAGTTCTTTGCCCTGCACCTCAAATCTCAGTGGCCACAGGTTTAGGAGTCTGCATCAGCTAAATTTTAAGAATGGGGGGAAAAGCTGACAAATGCACAAATCATCATGCATAAGCCCATCTAAACCTCACTTCAGATAATTTTGAATAAAGTGATGAGTAGTCCCTTAAAAGCCCAAGAACCTGCATCCAGGTTAATTTAGGAGAATTGACATATATGGGTGTCCACTCAATTGCAAAGCTGGGACTGACCACTGGTAAGGATTCCAAAAGCAGACAAGGTGTTTGCAGAAAATAGGAGGAAAGTCACACCAAACCTTTCAGGTCAATTAAGGAACATAGTACTAGCTGGGATGTAAGGACTTCATTAACATCTTACCAGCCCACATACACCAAAAATAATTAATGCCACTAGTAACAATCAGCAGCAGGTAGGATAAGCCTGCAAGACAACCAGTCCACTCATCAGCAAAAGCAGAGAAGCTTAACTCAAAAATACTGAGACCAAAGGACATAACACTTTTCACCCCCTTTCAAGGATTGGGGGAAATATTTGCTTTAAAAGAAAAAAAAAGATCAAGCTTAGTATTTCTTACAGGGTTAACAATGCTCCAAACTCCTGAGAAATATCTCAGAAGGGTTGAAAGGTGGAGTGCAAGGCAATGTTTCAGGGGATTAAGTATCCCACAGATTTTCTTTTAAATCCCAAACACCACAAACACACAAAACTTGTCTGTGAATTAGAGGACAAGATATTGCTATTTTTGGGGGGGTGGGGAAGGAGAAAAGAGAAATACACAAACAATTTGTTAATATCTGCCCTTCAATGTGAAAGCAGGACATAAAAATCACTCAAAAGTAAATCTGAAATTATGACATCCAATTTTTTAGGACCACCTATCCCCTCCAACTGTAAAACTAAAGAGATAAGACACCTCTTCCACCCTTTACCCACCCCACCCTCACAAAACAAAACAAACAAAAAAAAAAACCTCAAACAAAAAACCCAAACATGATTAATTTTACAGTCCTTGGAAGAAGTATTAAAATTTTGGAGGAAAAGAGAAATAAGGTTAAAGAGGGGGGGAAGCTTCTAAAAGGGGAGGGAAGAGAAATCAAAGGGCCTCTCTTTTATTTGGCGACAAGCAAGTGCAAGAAAGTTCATTCGTAATTTGTTCAGTTGTCGGTCTTCTGCACGTCTGCATTCTGGCCAAGAGAAGGAACTTTGAGGTTTTTCTGTAGCACATGAGCATCCGCTGGCTCTATCCTCTTATAATAGTTTTTCTTCGTCTCAATGATCTCAAAGCCAAATTTCCTGTAGAAGTCAATTGCTGACTCATTGCTGATCTGGACATGCCTAAAATATAAAAGGAGATCATGAAAAATACTTATAATTACATAATTTCTGAACACATCTATGTGAATCTAAGCCCACAGATGTCTATACAACTGTCTCAAAGTCAAACAGGTAAAAATGGAGTTGACACTTAACCAGAATCTTACAAATTATTAAGTATTCATATCAATATTACACCATTAGTAAGGCTTAAGTTTACTTTTTTTTTATGATAGTGATGGTGAATCTACACTTACCACCTTCAAAGGCTTGTGTGTGGGGGGGAGTTCAATAAAATCTTCATTACTTACAAAAGTATTTTTAAATTTTTTTTATTTTTTTTTTATTACTTACAAAACTTAGAAAAGTCTGGGGAATCCTTGAGGGAATTTTGGGTCTTTAAGAAGGAGGTCTAGAATGCAACCCTGACACTGAGTGTGCCAGGAATATAACAAGGTAACAGTGTTGCTGTGAATTTAACCAACAATTGTGGAAAACATTTTGGAATTATAGTTTAAAAAAAAAGTGCTAATGTCCCAGAGTTCACTGCTAGGCACATAATTCAAGGTGATCAAATGCAGGGGGAAAAATAGACAATGTACAGCAAAATATTCATAGCAACACCTTTTTGTAGTACTGACTGGAAACAAATGAGATATCCCCTGACAAAGGAATTGTTTTAGTACAAAACTGTGAAATATTACTAAACTGTAAGAAAAGATAATGATGGATTTGGAGAATTCTGGGAAGATTTATATGAACTGATGGAGAGTAACATAAGAACAACCAAGCAAACTGCATACTTAGTGACAACAATGTAACTCCAAAGAAAAAACAAAATGTACCTCTCCCTTCTCTGCAGAGGCCTTGGAATGTTGCATACATTATCAGACTTGGTCAATATTTCAATTAATTTTACCTACCTGCCTTTTACCCTTTAAAAAAGCTGCCTTGAAAAAAAATTTTTTTAAACAAGAGATGGGTGATAGGGGATGAGAGAGGGATACATTCTGAAATAAGTGATATAAAAAGGTTAAATGTAACATTAAAAAAAAACTTTATTACAAAGGAAGAGTATTGGGAAATGATAGCACTATTTTTTCCAAAATATTTTTTTAAAAATATTTATTTTTAATTTATAAATAATATATAAACATGCTTTATATATATATATATATATAAATTATATATAATATAAATTAAATTTTAAAAATTTTTTAAAGAGAGTAGTCACAGAAAATTGCAGTCCTAGCTGCTTCACAAAGGCTATAATCTCATTAATGAGAACAAGAACACTAGGAGCTGGGGAAAGAAGTAAAATGAGTCCTCAAGCTCTTAAATCCTTATTCTTCTTTTGGCAAAATATCTATTTCATAGGGGGAAAAAATCCAATTATTTCCTTTCCCTTTCTGATACTGTATATATTGAATAGCTTCATAATAAAAAAGCTGCAAGGGAAGAAAATTTTATTTCACAAACAGGTCTCTGGGTGAGTTCCATTTGTTCTTGTCTTTAATGTGTTAACAAGTAGTTCCATCCAGCCTTGACTTTCTAAAACATGATGTCTCTTAAGAACAAAATATCCCCTATCAGCTGAATATCCTTAAATCTTTGATCATTAATACTTCATGGTCAGTGATAATCTTGAATTAAACATAAAGTATGCCACTCTAGAACAATCTATAAAGAGCTTTTTCATTGTCTCAGTTCCCTCATCTATTAAACAGGAAGAATTGGAGATAATATATGTAAAAGAACTTTTAATATATAAAAATCATTCCATAAATATCAAGCTATTATTTCCAACATGGTATTTCTTCAAACAAGGATATGTAAATAATTTACTTACAGATAGATGTTGTCAAAAGTGCCATCTTTTTCACAGATGTTTAAGACATGATTCAACATTTTAGTTCCTGTAAATAAGTGAAATACATTTTAAGATTTATTGAAATAAAATCAGTTTCATCCCTTGTATCCTACACCCTAATGCATATTATATTAAACAGCTTCACTTTGGGAAATTGGAAGACTAGTATTTATTCCAAACAGATTTTGAGAGCTCATAGGTTTGACTTTCCTCTTAAATGTGTTAGCTCTCTCAAAAACTAATCACATTTTAGCTAACAATCCCCAAATCCTGAACAATACTAATACCTTAAGAGTTCAAGAGATCAGTAATGGTTCCCCAGTTTTTCTACTATACAAGTATAAAAACGTCTTCTAATGAAATTGATTAGACACCTACATTTTTAAAAAAAATTCCAGACATTTATGTTCCAGGATCTTGGATTTGCACCCATGGGGACTAAGTATATTAAAGAGCTAGGAGTACAATTTTTTATAGGTCTCCCTCCTCATGGAGACCCATCAGAAAAAGAAATAAAGGAGAAAGAAGTAATATAAGCCCAAGTGATATATGAGATATTATAGCCATTTCTCCAATAGTAAAATTTCCATTCAGGATTGAATGAAATGTATAATCAGCTGACCAATTAAACTATAATTTCAAATGAGATCCTATGAATGTGAATTTTAAGAGCTTAAGACAAAGCATTAAGACTTAAAGTTACATATTAATATTATCTCACTCTGACCTACAACACAAGCCAGTATACTCTTTGAAAATTTGTCCAAAGGAATAGAAAAAAATTTATTTACAAATTCAGTCCCACCCCCAAACCAAAATGTATCAGCCAAAAGAAGGCAATATGTTCAAGTTTCTTTCAGGAGAATGAAAAAAATTACCTATTCCTAGCCTTCGGTAAGGTGCCAGACATCCTAGTGTCATGATGTAAAGTCTCTTCTGATTCTGTGAATGATCGACCCTACAGCATACTGCACCCACTGCAATATCATTGAAATAAGCTGTACGAAAGGATACAAAAAAAGGTTTGAGGTTCAACAGACAATGTTAAGCAAATATTATTTGGTCCCCTTCCCCTATCAGTAGTTCTTTGGTTTCCTTGGTTAGAACCATGATGACAGTTGGTATCAGAAAGGATTTAAAGCCAGGTCCTTCCTGACTCTAAGGTTCTCCTTACCTACTAAACCATTCTGCCTCTTTGTTATCAAAGTTAATCTTTGTCAAACTAAATCATAATGGATTTTATTTGTAGAAAAGTACACAGTCCTAATATTTCAATATCAGAAGTATTTCAATAAAACATAAGCCACATACCAAGTTTTGCTAGTTCGCCAACCTCCAGCACATCCTTGTAGAACTTGTCATTATAGCTAACTGGAAAGATGACCTGGTTTAACCTCTTCAACTGCTTAATGTTGTGTGGTGTCACGTCTCCCAGCTCGATCCGGCTACTGGAACAAACCAAAATGTGCTCAATACCCCCACAAATGACAATTACTGGTACCACTTCAATACCACGCCAAAAAGGCCTGAATTGTATATGAATAATGAACTTACATTCCTATTTTCCTCCATTAAAATTAAATGATTGAACATAATCTTTTTGCAAGTAGTCATGGTAAATAATAAGAACTCTACTGGAAAAGTATAATTATATAATGCTATTATAATAAAAATATTGTTCAGGGCAGAATTAGCTAAAACGACAGCCTGTTAACATTTTTTATTTGGTGAAACAATGTTTTGACCCTAATTTCAAATCTAAGACAAAACAACAAAATATTCATTCACTTTACAAGGTTGCTACTATAACAGGACAACCCATCTAAAAGAAGTGAACAAAATAATACAGCTGAAAACAAAAGGCAGAAGTCAGTGAATAAAGCTGCAACTTTCAGATACGAAGTAAACACAAGTCAGGAAGGGGTGTTTTAATATTTTATATCTGTGCAACACAGTTTCTCCTAATAGTATAGATCGTAACCCCTTTGCAATTTAGGAGATAGTCTCTGAGAGTTGCTGTGGCCAAAAAAAATTTACTACCTGGCAGCCAACCAGGTGATGGGCCCTAGGGAAAAACACTGCTGAAATAGTGATTTTTGTTGCTATTCAGTGGTTTCAGTCATGTCCAACTCTTCACGATTCCTTTTGGCGTTTTCTGGTAAAGTCCTGGAGTGTTTTGCCATTTCCTTCCCTAGCTCATTTTACAATGAGGAAACAGAAGCAAACAGCATTAAATGACTTGCCCAGAGTCACATAGCTACTAAGTGTCTAAGGAGGGCTTTGAACTCCAGTCTTTCTGACTCCAGGTCCACAACATTATCCACTGGCACCTACCTGCCCTAAAAAAAAAAATAATTAAAAATATGAAAAAACTGACACACCAATAGTACAATATTTACTAATAGACTTTATCAAAAATGTGCTAACATAATTCCTCAAAAGCTTTTAGATCAGAGGACTTTTATCTAGGAAGTACCAATGCATGGTAAATTCAGAGGTAAAAATAACAACGCTATGAAAATCAGTGGCCCAACAGGGCACTGGACAAGAGATTGCTCAACTGGAATCACAGGATAGATGAACATAGACTGCTGTAAAAGAAATTCTTGAATTTGGAAGGGGATTGGGTTAGATAACCTCTAAGGTCTTTTCCACTCAAAAATTTTATAATTTTTTTTTGGTATCAAAAATTCTCTTTTGTACCTCCACCTAGTGCAGGTGCACCTAAATGCAAATAAATAATGTTATAAAAAAGTGAACATCAACATATTTCAAATATCGCAACAAAATGACCTTTCAAAGAGAAACATACTTTGGACAACCTTTAGCTCTACAAAAAATTCTGAATGAATCCAAAATGAACAGATTTTGCTTTATAAAAAATTTCCTTTCACAAAAAGTTTACTGGCCTATCTCCCCCCCCCCCATTTTGACTTTAGTGGTACCACCATTCACCCAATCTCCCTAAATCTTAATAACAGCATCTTCATCTTAGTATTTCCTTTTCCCTCATAATTTAAATGTTATGAAAATCTGTTTATTCTACCTTTTCAAATATCTCTTCTGTCCTTAAATTCTTGACAACACACTACTGTAGGTCTTCATTACTACTCTCCTGTATTAATGCAATAACTTAAAAGGTCCTCACTTTTATCCTCTCCTGCCTCCAATCCATTCTTCACCATGCCCTAAGTAATCTGCCTTACACACAAATTCCATCATGTCATTCCTGTGTTCAAAATCTTTCAAAAGCTACCTACATTAGGTAATAATGAATAAATGGGTGGCAAAATGCAAAGTGTAGTAAAAGTGGAAGCTATCTACATGCTTAATAAATTTAGACAATTCTCTTCACTTCTGTGTCTGATTTTCCTATCAGTAAAAGGTGGCAAAGATAGTTTGGACTAGATAACCTCTAAAGTCCTTTTCTAATTCTTAGTCTATGATCATAGTTCATACAACAAATAACACAAATTACAAAAACCACACTTTAAAAGAAAATCTAACTATATGTTTTAATTTCTCTTAAAATTGTTGAGTCAAACTTTAAACCTGTTTATTTTTCTCTACTCCTCACTCCTACCACCTTATACCCACCCCCCAATTGCCTTTTACTTCAATATAGTTACAGAGTTTTTGAAAACTAAGAATATGGTAGAAGGGTGTGTGGGGGAACCTTTCTTGAAGTAGTAACTCCAAAAGACAATAGAAAAGTAAGCATTTCAAAATAACAAATGATTATATGACATTAAATTCTCATCATTTTATTTCATGAGCTTATTAAGAACCTTAATAAGCCCCAGCACTTAAAGCTAGTTAGTTATATATTAATTTGTTCAACCCCTTGTCATTGCAGAAACAGATAATATATATATCCATCTATATAACGTATATATATCTCCCTGGACAAGTCACTTAACCTTGTCTGGCTGTTTCCTACAGTTATTGTAAAACAAGATATTTGTAAAGCACTTTAAAAAACTTAAATGATAACAAATGCTACCTATTATTTCTAATTTTGTATCTTCTGATAATTTGTAAGTATGTCACATCTATATCTTTATCTGGCATGAATATTCTTTGACAAACTGACAGTCATCAAAGAAGTATGACTTTGTTATGAATGGGCATGCCTCCCCCAATGTTGTACTCACTGATAAAAAGATTCAACATGACAGAGTTGGGGGGCAGGGGGCACACTCTAAAGGTAATACCTCTCTTCCAAGATGACACTGACCCATTAATGACTACTCTTTCCCCAGCTCATTTTTCACTATTTTATTAATTTTTTTTCAAAACCTACATTTATATACAGCCTTAAGACTCATAATCCTATGAGTTAAGTATTTTATAGGAGGAAACAAACTCAAAGAGGTTATGTGCCTTCTCATGGTCACAAAGCTAAACTAGCATCTGAACCTAGGTCTCTTTCTAACCAAAAATACATTGCTTTGTGCCCATGACTTTCTTCTTACTACCATTATGACTCAAAAGAAATAAGTAAAAGTCATAGTCCAGTTGTGAGGTTGACCATTACATACCTAACTAGCTTTTAAGTAGATGAAATATTTACAGAGAAAGAACAGACTAGCTATTCGCCATCTTCACTGAGGGATTTGGGGAATAGGAAGCAGCTTATATTACAACAAGAGTATTTTAGTTTTAAAATTTCTTGACAGGTAGAGTAATTAAAAACATCAGTAAAAGCTAGACAGGAAGTTGAGCAGAAAGGAATAAGTAACCCTTAACATAGAACAATGTTTAACTGCTGTAGAATAGATTTTTGTAGAAAGTAGACAGTATAAAGCTTTATCATCACTAGAATACCAGAGGCTATTCAGACGTGCTTATTACACTGAATCTTGTCAGCAAAATTCAACTTCAAATATAGTTCTCTTAGAGTGAGGTCTGATTGAAATAGATACTTTCTGTAACTGATCACTTGGCTCAAATTTAAGCCTGTGGGTATTTTAAATATAGCAGAGCAGTATCATCAACTTGTAAATATACCTTAGTAAATAAATAGAACATGCTACATTAAAGTCACAAATCAGGAGGCAAATGAGAAGCCTGAAAATAATTTTAGGAAAGCATTATCTGGCAATAAGCAACCAAAACATTTCACTGGCTATGCTTTCTAATTCAGAATTGCTAAGAATCCAGATTAATGAACAAAGTATTATAGATTATACCAATAAATGTCTTTGAAATGACTTTATACAATCTTATCTTCTGAAGACATCTGTGAAAACACATAGAAGTAACTCTCTAGAACACTGACAATCTAGAAATAAAAATACCTAAACTTCTAGATTAGGATTACCAAATTGTGTTTAAATTTGCTGTAACGGGTTAAAAGTCCAAGGAGTTGAAAATGTCACTGTCCCCAATGACAAGTGAATGAGAAAGATTAGAATGTGTGGGTTGCTTCCCATTACCCCTCTCCTCTTTCTGTTCTGCTGGAATTATGAACAGCAGATATAATCTAGGCAGAAATCTGACCCTCATACTGAAGAGTCTGTTGGATTCATGCCCACCATTTCCCCAAAGCCATTTATTTAGCATAGGTGTAACTGTGATATCTGAATGCTTCACAAAGTCCTACTCTGATGGCTCACAGGATAGAAGTGACTAAATTTTCTAAGGTTATTGTAGGTCAAGTGCCAGCTCTGTTGGGTTCTAAAATACCAGAAAATAAAGTTTTAGTACAGTCTGAGCAATAGGTGATCTCCTTTCCAAGGACCAGCCTAGTACAGAACACAGAGGTTTATCAACACAAGGCAGGTCACTAAATAATGAATTCTTTGGCCATGACAACCCTAGTAACAAACATTAAAGAAATATAAAATGGCCTCTGGTCCTGGGTTTAACCCCTCAGGCAATCCAGTTGACTTAAAGAAAAGGGGACAGGGAGTGCTTAAAAATCAGTTTTTAGACCACAAATACATTTGCTTAATTGTTGGCACTATAAACCTGTGATCTTGACCAATGACCAAATGAACACTTTATTAAAGGAGCTGAATCAATTGTTATTTGTACTATAACAAAAAGAAGCTGCACCCAAACTGAAAATCTGCTATTTCATGTAGAAACACATAAGAAGTCGGTTGGATTAGTTTTAATATGCTTTCACAGGCAATAAGTAACATCATTTCATGAGACACTTTGCTACCTCCTATTGAAGGAGTGAACTCATGTTCACTGGTACTACATGATGTTCATTGGTAAAAAGACCTCACCACTATGAGGATTATTCTAGTTTATGAGCAAGCATTTGTTACAGAGATAGAAGAGCTAAGGATATAGTAAAAATAATTCATTAAGACACTCCAAACAAAAATCCACAAATACTTTAATTCTCAGTAACTTAAATGCTATAAATGAGCATAGGAGGGAACAGCAAAAATATAGGAAAAAAGAAAACAAAGCCCAAAGGCTTAAAAAATACAAAGAAACCTCATACCTATAATAAATACAGAATAATTTCATTCTTCAAGAAGTGAGTCGGGAGAGGTTCAACAAAAGTAGCAACAAATAACACTGTAAAAAAATAAAAATTGACACTATCTCAAAACAAGAAGTGAATGGCTACTGATGTATGAGTCACTTATTTAATTAACTCTGTGTGCATTTTACACACATATACTGCTAATGTCAAAATCAAGATTAATACCAAAATAGGAAAAAAAAAACCAGATATGGCATATGATTGAAGCATTTTAAATAAACTACTAGTGGAGAAAAGTGACAAATGGATAAAAGAAAATATCCTAACAAAGACTATTATCATTTCCTAAAAATATTTAACTGAGATAAATCAATAACCCTGGTGAGGAGACCAAAAAGAAACTCCAGATAACAAAACACTTGATCCTTGCACCAAGCATAAAGATCTGAAAGCCAGGGACAACACTGGCTTAGGATAGCCTGTTTGTAGAATCTCACAGAAGATAATAGTGGAAGATCATATTCAACATCACCTTAAAATACTATCACTAGGAAGAAAACAAATATGTAAAAGTTTGATTAGAGACTCAACTAACATGAGTAAGGGAGCAGTAAAGAATAAGACTGGAAGGAAAAATAGACAAACTGTCAATAACTTCCTTTCACTATCATATGTGGATTTTAATATCACAGTCTCTGAAATGTTATTGATAAATCAATAAAGTATCATAAATAAATAAAGCACCAAGCTAAATTTAAATTCCTGGGGATACAAACAGAAAAATAAGACAACTAGTCCCTACTCTCAATAAACTCACATTCTAACAAAGGAGAGAACACAAATGGAAAATTTAAGTAGCAAGTTGGACAGAAAGATCCCATATATCTGAGGGTACAGCGGCAAAGCAGATGGTAATGTCTCTTCTTTAATGTCATTTCCAGCCATAAAATAACATTGGTTTCTGATGCTGAACCATTACATACTTCCAAGGACTTTGGTGACAAAAACTTTCTTTTCTAAGAATTTGGTCAATGCAGATGGAGCACCTACAGAACAGTTGTGAGACTACATCTCCCCAGGGGTTGTTTCCCAGGATGATGGCTGAACTGGAAGCATTGGTATTCCCAAGTCTCAGGTTTAGGGTCCTTCACTGTCTCAAGCTCCCAGAGGAGATAGTAGTCAAAGTAGTTGTGGTGGCCTGACTTGCTAAACACTGCCTCTTCAAGCTGCCCTACAGCTTCACTGAGACTGGCTTGCCTGTGTCACGGGTGGCAGTTGGTGGGGATGGCTGACCCCTTCTCAAGTCCTTTTCAATCTCCTCTATTCTTAACTAACACTCTTCCATTTGGTTTCTTTCCTGATGAAAAATTTCTGTATACAGTATTCTACAGCTACATTAGATCAGGAACCAAGAGACTTTGGTTCTAATTAAGCTCCATAATTAAACTACTCTGTGACGTTCCACATGTCATAACTTCTCTTTATCTCAGTTTCCTTAGTATAATGGGACATTGGAGGTGGAAAGCTGTCAAAGCCCCCCCTTTAACCCTAACATTCTACAGAGTAGGAAAAACTGAGTTATATGATGAGTGGCAGCAAAGAGGGCAACAATTATGATTTGGCTCTAACACTATAGGAATACAGAAAGTAGCATACAGGCTAGAAATAAACTGGATTCTGATTCAGGAATTAAGAAGTACATTATACACAGGAACAGATGCAGAAAAGGACACAAAGCTATGTAAAAAATGATTTCTTATGATTTGCAAACTAGATTTTTCCTAAATACTCAATTATTTAACTACTTTTTAAGTAGTAAGAATCCTCAAATTTAAGAATCACTAAAACAGTAAAATATTATAGTGCAACCTCTGCTGGTGAATTAAACTATTACAGCCTAGCTCAATTAGCACTGGAATTTTTTTTTTCATGATAACTATTATTTAAAAGGAATAGCAACTTATATAAAATGTATTTGCGGTTTCATGTACAATCATCTCTTTTTTTAAAAAATCTGTTTATTTTTAGTTTTCAACATTCATTTCCACAATATTTTTAGTTACAAATTTTCTCAGTCTTTCCCTTACCCCCACCCCAAAAATAGTGAGCCTACTGAATACCCCCCTTCTCCCAATCTGCTCTCCCTTATATCCTCTCCATACCCCCTCTAACTTTATAGTAGGGCAAGATGGATTTCTTTACCCCAGTGTCCCAGTTACATGTAAAAAACCAATTTTTTAAAAATTAACATTTGTCAGGGCAGCCAGGTAGCACAGCGAGTAAGAGCAGCGGCCACAGAGTCGGGATAGCCTGGGATCGAATCCAGGCTCTGATACTTAGTACCCACCCAGAAACATCTGGCCGTGTAACCTTGAGCAAGTTACTTAACCCCAATTGCTTTTAAAAAAATAATAAAATAACATTTGTTTTTAAAACTTTGATTTCCAGATTCTTTTCCTTCTTCCCTCCTCACCCACCCCCATTGGGAAGATAAGCAAGTCAATATAGGTTGTATATGTGTAGTTAAAACGCAAAATGTTTCCACGGTAGATATATTATGAAAGACTAACTATATTTCCCTCCATCCTATCCCACCCCCCACTTACTCTATTTTCTACTTAGACCCTGTCCCTTTTCAAAAGTATAGCACTGGAAATTTTATGACTAAAAAAAGATAAAAATTCTGATGGTATTCCTAAGTATAGGAAAAATAAATTACAATTAACATGTTTAAGATATTTCTAACCTAATGGGTCTCATTTCAAGAAATATTCAATAAAAAGAACTATAATATAGCATAAAAACACATTCTTAATAAAAATTTAATTTACATATGATAATCTTATCCTTTGGCAGCCTATCAGAATTAATCCAATGCAAAGAATAAGTTTAATTTAGTAGTGGGTAAGAACTATATTTGGTAGAAATTTAAAGAGATCAACAGTTGTATCAAAAGATTAAATTCTTTAATTTGTCTAAACACTGAGAAAAAGACAATGAGATCTGTTTTATTGGAAAACTAAACTGTCTATATCTATGACTTTCTGTCCTGAAGAACATTCTATCAGCCTCAAGTGAAAAACACAATAAAGAGGGTACTGATTAACTCTTTCAATATATATAGAACACAATATAGAACACAAATGAAGAACCTTAAGTTCTCAACATGTGGAGCAAGCAAGTATTAATTTGTAATCTCAATTATTATTGGGATAATACATTTATTCAAGGTCTTTAGCAACAATAATTTAAAGGCTACAAGATCTTGATACTATTCCATAAAAATTAAACCCTCTGACTCAGTGATACCACTACTTGATCATATCTCAAAGAGTGCAAAGATTAAGGGACTCATATCTACAAAAGTATTTATAGCAGCTCTTTTTTTGTAGTAACAAAGAACTGCAAACTAAGAGATGCCCATCAATTGGGGAACAAATTATGATATTATTAACATAATGGAATACTACAGTGCCGTAAGAAATGAAGAGGACCCTTTCAGAGAAAATTGGAAGACTTGCATGAACTGATAGTGAAATTATCAGAACCAGTAGAACAATTTACTCAGTTACAAAGACTGTAAAAACTAACAACTCTGAAAGAATTCAGATAAATGCAGTGCCCAACCATAATTCCAGCAAACTGATGATGATTCAAGTTCCCTAACACATGACAGAGCGAAGAAAGAATCAAAATGCAGCATAAGTATATTCTTAAACATGGCCAAATGTTGGAATTTCTTTTGCTTATGAATTTTTAAAATAAAGTTTCTTACTGTTTTTTTCCTAATGGGTGAAGAGATGAGGAGGGGAGAAAAAGCTTATTGATGAAAAAGAGAAATTTTTTAAATTTATAAAGAACTTTACATACTTTTATTTGAGCTTCACATGAATGCTGTGAGATAAGTAATCTATCTCTAAGGTCCCTTGCAGCTTTAAATCTATGAGTTGGAGAATGAGACTTAATAAAAGTAGATTTCACCAAAAAGACAAAATTAAAGCTTTATCCTGGAAGTTAAGGTCAATAAGTCTTATCCTTCCAACTTTCTTCTCCGAGGGATAGATTTTCCCTCATCTCACCCTGCAAACATTTCCCCTGTGCTCATGTTGTTTCTCCTTGAACCCCTTTCTCTAAATTTTTTGCCCATATGAATCCTTTCCAAACAATGCCACTCTCTAGGCCTTACACTACACTGTTTCAAATAGTCACACTGTCCTAGATTTGCCCTCAAATTGGCAAGTCTCCTTGCACACACCACTCCATGGTATATAAAATAAGCACAATGCTATCCATATCCTCAGCATGCTAAACTTGATTTTTCAGCTAGAGGAAATCACTCTGGCCAGAGGTGAAGGATGCACATTGTAAGTTAAAGGTAGATAAGCCTAAGAAGTCAAAATGACATGATGAAACTTATTATTCACAGGCTAAGAGACACAGTTACTTTTGCTCATCTCCTTTATTTGGTGGGCGCCTTTGTTATGATGAAATGAGCACTGAACCATAAAAAAGACAAACTGGGCTCAAGTTTTTGCTTAGCTCTAGGACCTTGGGCAAGTCATTTAACCTTGGCCTAAGTTTCATCTGTAACAAGAAGATAAATATTTGCACTCTGAGTTGTTACAAGGACCAAAATGCAAATGTATATATAAAGTAGTAGATAAATGCCAAGTTATTATCAATATTATTATTATTACTATTATATAAGGAAACTAAGTCCTGGAGGTTAAGTAACTAGCCTAAGACCACACAAAAAATTAGAGGCACAGTGATTACTCTAATAGCAGCATATAGGCTGGACTAAAAAGAGCTCAGCAAAAGTGAAGGGAATCAGGGAAGCAGCTAACCCTAGATTGAGTCTAAGGTGGAAAGAACCAGTAGAAAAGTGGTATCAAACTCAAATGGAAAGGGGGCCACTAAACTGTACACAAGGGATCTGTGTGCTTCATACTGATTTAGAAAAGAAATTATGCATTTACCTATTTCTTTTTCTTATTAATACACTAACATTAAAGTCAGATGGGTTCCGGCTATACTTGGGAGCTTTCTGGCCAGAATGCTGTTCCCAGCTGCATGTCTGCCACTTCTGCAACAGGAAATCTGGAATCTAGGATCAGAACCCAAGGAGAGGCATAAAGTCTAGGGATGCAAATTATCGGCACAGTTGAAAACCAGTTAAATGGCAGTTTTAGTGCTTACTATGCCCAAAGCCATCAATTGTGAATTAAACTTTGGGATACACCATGTCAACTGCACTAGGGCTCATTTAGGTAAAAAAGCATACTAGGATGGGAGACTGGAGAAAAGCTCAGAATTAAAGCCAGTTTCAAATGAAAAGTTTTAAATCAAATCCTTGATTTCTAAAGAGAAAAGGGAAATAAGACAGAATTGACTAAAGATAAGGTTAGCCAAAATGCAATAATCTTCAATTCAGACAATGAAATGATGAGGCCCTAGAAAAGGCATAATAGAACTCCTAATAAATGTTTGTTGACTTAACTTGGAATAATTAGGAAGCCTGGGAAAGTTTATAAATTACAAAGGAAAAGCTGTCAGATAAATTCAGAAACAATATCAAAGGTACCCAAAAAGAAAGAGATTAAGAACAAAAACCATCTGCCCACATTTCCCAAAATGGTAGGGATTGTGACACATAGGCAACTTCATCAAAGTTGAAAGACATTCAGAGATTGGTTTTTTTATGTTTCACAGTGATAAACTTGGGAGTCAAGTCTGTAATCATTTTAAGTTAAAAATAAAGGCAGAGCTCATAGTGGACAGAGAGTCAAATAGGTATGGGTTTAAGTCTTGCTTTGAACACATACTGGCAGCCTGACTCTAGGCAAGTCACTTAACCTTCTCTGTGTCCCAGGCAATCTCTCTAACACTGAATTTTTAGAAGTGTCAATCTGCATTACAGGAGTTTCCTAAAGCAATAAAATCACATTTTAAAACAAAAACAATTTGAACTACAACAGTGTTGTCAACAAGCACTCCCCCAAGAAGGATCCACTGAGCAGTATAATTAGAAAACCACAAGTTAACATCTATGCTGAATTTTATTTTTATTTACTTTGTTAAACCTTTACACTTTAATCAGGTTCCCATAGCACTTGGTAGTTGTGGTGGCTCAAGAACACGAGTTTGACACGTCTGGGTTACAAGGCATATGCCCAGTAAAATTTATTATATAATTCAGAAATAGAGGTTTTGAAGTGCTATAGATTGCTTATTTAGGAAAGAGGATCTGTAAGGATATTAAGAGCTCTTAACATAGGGCAGGCTAGATGAATAGAGCACTGGCCCTGGAGTCAGGAGGACCTGAGCTCAGGCCTCAGACACTTAACATTTACTAGCCATGTGACCTCAGGCAAGTCACTTAACCCCAATTGCCCTATCTTCCCCCCTCCAAAAAGCAAAAAAAAAAAAAAAAAGTTCTTAGCGTTATAGAAGACTGTTGTACTTTACAATAACACACCTTTACTACTTGGTAAATGCTGAACCATATTACTCTTTACTGCAAAGATGATATATAAATAAGAGTCCAAACAAAGATTAAACTCAAAGTACATTCTTTATAAAGATTGTTTCATTCTGTCTTGCACACATAGCACTGCAGACACTTTGTAGTCCACCTAGTGAAGAAGAGACTAAAAACACTATATGAAAACACAATTTTATTTTGTTTAAATTCAATTACAATTATGCAAACCTATTTAGATTTATTTAAAAATAATAAGTAATTTTATCATTAGTTTTTTTTTATACTGGTAATGTACCAAACAGAAGTAATTTTTCTAACAAAGTTCAGTTGTTAAGTGAACTCAGAGGAAAATTTTTCAACCCTGTAAGAGTTAAAAGTAATAACAGTCAAAAGAATGGCTCTGAAGCTTTAAAATGTCTTACATGTGAGACTTTTCTTGAATGCACACTGCAGCTGACTACATTTCTACCCAAGAAAAGTCACTCAACACACATACCCTTTTTGTGCATTCAAAAATATATTTTCCTGTAAGACTAGAAATAAATTTTAAATTTTTATAGAAAAGGCTTCAGATTCTTTCCCTATTAACAAGATCAATATATTCTCTATTTATCTGGATAATACTTTCCCAACCTCCTACTCCTCGCTTTTTTACTCACTGGCACTAATACTAAAGTATTTTGTCCTGCCTGATTTGATTTCACATTCCCTGGCTGTTTCTACTAATCTGAGAAAGTTTGATAAACTGCAAGTCACTCAAAGGTGTTAAGATTACATTTCTTCATTTAGAGCTTAAATACTGGAATGTTTAGGTTATTATAGAAATATGCTCTTATGTATTCACGGCACTTTAAATGCTTATCATAAGAAACAAGAACAAAAAAATTAAGTAACAATAACAATAAATGCCCTAACCTGAACTGAATTAATTTTATACTTACTAGATGCATATGATACATACTGCACTAAGGATACAAAGATGAAAGAAAGTAGTCTGGCTTCAAGAAGCATATAATCTAATTAGTTAAGACAATAATACACACTATAAACTAAAATGTAAGTGCACAGGATAATCCAAATAAAATAGTATGGAATTTTCAGTCTGAGAAGTCATACATTAAAAAATGAGTGGTATCAAAAGCCCCCTGGGTCCAATGACATCTCTTTTCCTCTAGATTAGAATCTCTGACTTTGCCTAGATGACCAACTTAGAGTTTTCTAAAACTATTTGAGAATTAATTGCTTTAAGAGGCCCAAGACAGTAACTGCAAGTTTCCCCCCATCTTTCCAAGTGCTCCTGATATTGCAACTCTCTCCCCCCATTTAACAATTTCTGTTGAGTTCAGTTCACCACACCAGATATGTCCAGAACATAGCTAAGTTTGAAACCTACCCATACCATACAAGAAAAAAAAAGATCTTACCCCCTGCAGATCAAAGCCATATTTGAGGTTAACTGGTTCTAAAGAGATATTTCATAGAAGCAAACATGCATCACTAATAATGGCTTCAAACCTATCATTAGAGTACCTACCATAGGAAAAACAAAAGAAAACTGATTAACTGCAGTTGTACTTGATAGTTATTATTATATCTATTATCTATTAACACACCTCAATCACTAAAATATTCTTTAGACAAGAGTTTACCATAGCTCAGTGTAGGTACATGGAGTCCAAAAAAATAAAAGCGGTTTAGTATAATCTATATTTTTGTCAATAGTAACAGCTATACAATTTTGTATTTCCCCTTTTATTTTTTCTACCTGTATTCATACCTTCAATTAAGAGCCATTTTAACTTCAATTGACTTAAACCCATCTCCGCTGAGACAAAGAGCAAATGGGTGTCAAGTCTCCTTTTTTGGTTTTAGTCAATTCACATTTCTCATCATCAGGGAATCACAGACCCTTAAGTATATTTATCCATAGCATATTCCCTTGTTTAAGATTAATTTCAAGAAAAAAAATAAAATGGGTAAAGAAAGCCATTTTAACACTAAACAAAAATGTGTAAGGGGTAGTGTGATAAAGTGAGAAAAAACTGGTTTGAGAGTCAGAGGATTTGGACTCAGATCCTGCCTCTTACTTATCTGCCTTGGGCAAGTTACTTCTGAAGGCCTTCAGTTTCCTCATCGGTTAAATGAGGAGGCTGCACTAGATCCAGGCCTGAGGTCTCTTCCAACTCTAGATCTACAATCCCATGATAAAATTTGACAGTGTACATTGTCCAGGAAATAAATTGCTCCACAAAGTGGAACAGCACGTAGCAATAAAACTAGAACATTTGTAGGTACTAAAGTATGACCCAAACTAGTGATGCTTATGTACCCTTAAGCCCCCTTACAATATTCATCTTTCTTTTCCCATCTGCCTAGATTACCTTGAGTTCGATTGTGATTTCAGTAGCTCCATACACTGTGTCTCCTAAGAGCCTTTAGATTGTCCTGTCTTCAGGCAACAGAAATACCAAAATCATGGTGACAATGGAAAACTATCTTGTTCAGTGCTTAGCACCTATAATTTCTCCCCCATGAGCAAAACCTTGGTGTATCATTTAGTAAATAAAGGTAACCTCCCCAACTGTGCCAAAGCAATAGAAGTAATTGAAATACTCTCCTCCCATTCGTTCAAGTATTTATTATCTCACCTTCACACTTCCATTTCCCCAATAAAAAATACAATGAAAAGCCAAGTCACTTTCCCTATACTAGTCTCATCTATAAAATGAAAGGCCTGCACTATACCATTTCTAAGATCTCTTCCATCCCAAATTCCTACAATTCAATCCTTAAATTTAGTAGTGATGAAGCCTACACTTTTAGTATCTTTTCCCTCATGGATGTCCCCAAAATTAGAGTAAAAAAAAAAACCCCAAGCAAGTTTTGTTAGAAATATCCAAGAAATTATACTTCTTTATATTCACTTTGTGTGT
This sequence comes from Petaurus breviceps papuanus, assembly GCF_028583685.1. Classification (NCBI taxonomy): domain Eukaryota; kingdom Metazoa; phylum Chordata; class Mammalia; order Diprotodontia; family Petauridae; genus Petaurus; species Petaurus breviceps. Next base: position 10,092,989 of record NW_027187347.1, read on the forward strand.
GTCTTTTGTGTCTTTGCTTCTCTCCACCAACTATGGACATATCAAAAGTTAAAGCTGAATAAGCCAAGAAAATTAGCTCTTTCTGCATGAGCATAAACGGCTAATAAAACATTTTCTTAGCTTTAACAATGTAAAATTTCTTTATCTATAAGTCCAATTTTCATATAAATCTATGTGAAAATTATCCTTAGGTTTCTTTTTAACATAATGTGTGAGTCTCTGCTTTAACTTGCTTTTAACAATTTTTTTTCCATAAGGAAGTTTTAGAACTCATGACATTTAATACTATTCTTAGGTTCCAATTAATTGTAATAGGTGATAGAAGAAATGTTAGTACCCTGCTCCTACCCTTTTCCCGCTACTCAGTTCTCTACATCACCTACCTACCCACCCACCCCACTCTCAAAAACAAAATTTCCTGAGAATGATCCAGTAAGGATCAACAAGTCCATTAAAGTAAAATACATTTTGGGCCCATACACTGAGTAGACAAGGAAAAGAAGCTACAATAGCTGTGTCTATTCTATTTCTGAACACTAGAAATGGATAGAAAAGAAGTCTTAAGTGTGTGCGAGGGAAAAATAAATGTAGCTATTAGACTAATACATCTTAGTTAAATGAGTACTAAATATTGAATTATTCTCTCCACTCAGTAAACAAAGAAAAAGCCATTAGGGATCAAAAACCATTGGTTATATCCTTTCTGTTCATCCCTTTCTACAATATCTATTTCAGAGTGTTTCCTAAGGGGGTGGGAGAAAACTACCTTTTTGGCAAAACTCTTTCTTGAACTGCACTGCAGAAACGGGGTTTTGGCATATGGAGATCGCATTTATATCACGACATAATTATTGTCTGCACTGAATTAAACAGTATATTTTATAAAGTTTTTCTAGGCGCTCTAGGTTGTTTTTAGTTCACTTGGCAATGGTTAAGAACAGCAATGTGGAGGTGAGGACACATATATGCTGAGCTGCATTTCTGTATATCTTGTTTGGGGTGGGATTAGAAAATGGCAACTATGTTCCAATAAGTTTACCATTTTACCAATTCTCAATCTAGTCTTTCAAACCCTTAGCAAACATTTTATAAAATAGACACTTAAGTATAGAAAGGGGGCATTAATCGTCTCATTCTTCACATGAGGAACCTGAAAATACATAGTCTAAATTCATAGTCAAATCCACTTCTCAAGTCTGTCCCCAAAGATCAAAGGAGGAAAGAGAGAAACAATGCAGACAGGAGGACAACTGGTTCTCACTTTCCCAAGACCTGCTTCTTTAATTTAACCCTTTTTGCTCTAGGAAAAACACAGTATGCTCTGCATGGAAAAGTCTCTGATGGCATTAAGATTGTTTAAGGAGAAACTAAGTGTGTTGGGGTGAGAATAACATTTCCCCTTATTTTAGTGTCAGTATAGGCATAAGGATTAGGGCACAAACAAATATGCAAATGCACTAAGTATACTACAGAAAGATACTCATTTCTCTTACTGTATTCAGAACAAAAACAAAACATCTTTTCAGAAGCAGGATTTTAAAAAAATAAATAACATTGCTTCCCTAGTTATTAGATTGGGTACAGCATATAAAGAAGTTTGGCTGAGTTATACACTCCTTTCCAATAAATATTATTTCAGTTCCCTTTCTTAGCATTATGGTTATTTCTAACAAACATTACTGAATCCCCATGAGCAATACTGGCTCAGGCTGTGCTACATAGATGTTATTTACTCTTGTTTCATGAATACAGTAACAGTGATACGTATACAGCTATGATCAGGTTTGAGAACTACTAGGCAAGGCAAAATCTGACCTAAAGTGAGTAAAAGTTTTATGTATCAACTATTATTCTATTAGGTATAGCAGATTTGGTACAGCTAGCTGGTACAGTGATTAGAGTGCTGGCTCTGAAGTCAGGATACCTTGAGTTCAAATATGCTCTCAGATACTCCCTGTGTGACTCTGGATAAGTCACTTAACTCTATTTGCCTCAGTTTCCTCATCTGTAAAATGAGCTAGAGAAGAAAATGACAAACATTTAGGTGGCTCAGTGGATAGAGTTCTGGGCCTGGAATCAGAAAGACCTTGGTTCATATCATATTTCTGACACTCAATGTGTGACCCTGGAGGCCAAGTCACTTAACCTGTTTGCCTTTATCCACTGGAGAAAGAAACAGCAAATCCTGTCATTACCTCTACCAAGAAAATCCCATATGGGGTCACAAAGAGTTGGACACAGACTGAAACAAATGAACAACAACAACAAAACAGCAGGTTTGCAACACAGCTGAATGCCACAAGTGGTATCAAGCATTTTTCCTGTGCTGGGATTGGGTGATAGGCTGCTAAGAAAGGACTTAAATGAAGAGGAAGAAAAAGGAAGGTATTAGAAAGTGTATCTAGTATATGTATTTATCAGAGCTGGGTACAAATCTGACATGAAAATCTAAACAATCTTGCAACACTGCTCCTATGTACTTATTTAATGGGAACTTTCCGGACACTCTTTTGTTAAAGATCAGATATCTAGAACAAAGTCTTATTCTATGTAAAGTTGTAGACATAATTCCTATGAGGCACCATAGTCCAATTGAAAGAGCACTTTCTGACACTGAATTTAGTGTCAAAGGACTTATTTCACATCCCATCTGTGTCACGACCTTGGACCAGTCACTTAACTTCTGTGGACCTTGATCCAAGTTCTCTTACATTAAGTCTTCCTGTTAGTGTTCAATTACTTTTTGCTTACCTGGGAATGTTAACTCCTTGAGAGCAGGCTGTTTAATTTCTGTCTCTGTATTCCCTATTCTCATCACCCTACCTTAAAGGGCTTAACAAACATTTGTTGAATTCTGTCAATCAAAAAGCAATTATTAAGTACCTACCATCCACCAGGTAGGTGTGCTGGTCTTGGACATACAAAGAGAAAACTGAAACCTAAGAGTTTATATGTGAATGGGAAAGAGAATGTACACATACACATATACAAAAGAGGCACTAGCAGCTGGGAGGAATCAACCAGGAACCAACCAGAGTTGGACTACGTTGAGGTTTTTAAGTGGGGGTCCACAAGTAAATGGATCAATTTTAGAGGGTCTGTGAACTTTGATGGGTAAAAAAAATTACATCTTTATTTTTTATTAACTTCTAACTGAAATGTAGGGTTTGCACCAATTATGTGTAGATGACAAATATTATTCTGAAGGGGACAAAACTGCCAAAGGGGTGGCCAACACACAAAAAAGTTAAGAACTCCTATTTAAAGTCCCTTTTTGGTATAAACCTATGATCCTAAATGGGGAGCCAGCAAAGAAAAACGTAAAAAGTGAAGGATTTGGAGTCAAGAGTTCACATCCTGGTTCTGCAATCCACAACCTTCTCTAGGCTTGTTGATTCATCTACAAAATAATTCGGACTAGAAGGCCTTCAAGATCTGTTCCAGCTCTGAATCTGATGCTACGATAATAATCAAAATAAGACTGCTGACTATACATAGTTCTTACGTCACTCACAGGTAAACAAAATTCAAGTGCCAAAGAATATACAAGTTCACTACCTTTCCCACACTTTTCATGTTAATTAGTGGTTTCAGACTCTTAAAAAAAAAACCACACAACTTTTAGGATAAAAGATATTAATAGTCCTATCTCACCATCATGTCCTTTTGTGAAATTTTCATGAGTACCAATAAATGTGCTGTTAACTCAACTCTCTCAAGAATGTAGTTGCCTGATTAATCATAACAGCTAACAGTTTTAAGGTTTGAAAAATGCTTTACATCTCTCAACTCATTTGACATTGCGGTGATAATAAGGACAACAGCAGGAGGCAGAGATACAAAGTATAGAACACCCTAGGAAAAATGTCTGCCTAAGGACAAAATGTTTTTAAACTTTGTTATAAAAGTTGATTCAAAATCAACAAGTCACCATCGTACCAAATTTCAGACTTAAAATTTAAAAAAAAAAAGTGTAGCAAAACTGAGGCCAAATTAAATCACTGAACTTTCTGATAATCTCAATAGCCAATTTCAACAACGTTTAAAAGGTTAGTACCTCTTACTAACTATAAACTTTGACCAACCTGCTTAGCCTACCAAAAAAGAAAAATTAGCATTTTGTCTTAACCATAAATTTGGACCAAGCTGCTTTTATCAAAAAACTAAAGGTTCACAATCTAGAACCGAAAAGTGAGCACAAACTTTCATTTTACTAAAGTCTATCTTGGGATTTTACTTCCAAGAAAGGACTTAATTCAACATTTTAAAAAATTTAACCTCTTTCAGAATGGACATTAAGATACAAGTATGGCTTTGATTTTGGGTTGGGGTTTTTTTTTTTTTTTTTTTGGTTTAGGGTTTGTTTTTTCTTTTTAAAATAACCACAGTAACATTTTAATTAGGACAAAAGAAGAGGAGAAACATTTTGTCCAACTGCAACTACAGGAGCCATCCCAGGCAGACGCAGGACGAAGCATCGAACTTCGGTGGTGCCCAGACAAAGCCGGAGACCCCGGCCCCGGGCCCCGGGCCCCGGCCCGCCGGAGCTAAGTGGTCAGCCAGAGAGGTAAGAGCTCCACCTACTGAAGCGCCCGCTCACTTCCTCAAGTACTTGGCACTCCTCCCCCGGCCTGCCGGGCTCTCCTCCCCCCGCCCGCCCGCCTCTGACACCCGAATCTCCGGTCAAACCACGAGCTCCCCTTCTGCCCAAGTTCTTTGCCGGGTGGGCCATTGCCCACAACTGCCTCTCGGATGCCCGGGGTCCGGGCACATGCGGGGCGGCAATGCCGGCCGGCCGAGGCCCGTGCCGAGACCAGGAGGAAGCGGCCACGGCTCGCTCGCCGCCTCCGCCAGAAAACAGCCAGCGACCCCCTCCACCCTGGGCACCCCAACAGCGCGCCCCCCAGGCCCAGCTTCGGCCCAGGCCCAGGCTCCGCTCCCTGCCTCGGCCTCCAGTCTCCCCTCGCCCCGCTCCCGGGACTGCTCTGGCCACAGAGACCAGGCCCGCCTTCCCTCCCTGCCCGCCATCGAGGCTGCCTTCCTCGGCCCGGAGAGCGAGGCACGTCTCGCACTCGCCGCTCTCCTCCTCCTCCTTGCCGCCGTCCCCCCAGAAGGCTGCCCGGGCGCCCCTGCCTCACCCTTTCATCTTCCCCGCCTGCCGTGGCCGTCTTTACCGCCGATCCCGCCGCCGTCGCCGCCGCCGCACCCCGAGCCCGGGAGCGACCGTACTCCACACACCGGCCTCCGCCTCCTCAGCCGTTGCCGCCACCGCCTCCGGGCTGGAGGCCGGGCAGGATTCGCTAGGCACCGCCGCGGCCTTTCGAGGGCGTCTCAGGCCGCTGCCCTGGGGCTGGGGCTGCCGCCGCTCCTCCACATGTGCACACGGGGCCGCTCGCAGCACTCCAGCCCGCCTGCCCGCCAGCCAGCCAAGACCCGCCGCCGCGCCGCCGTGACCTTTCACCCCGCCCCCTCCGCGCGCGCCGGCGCGCACGCAGCTTCGCTGCTCCCGCCTCCTTTCGCTCCCTCGTCTTCTTCTCCCCACCCCAGCCTAGATATCTTAGGAAACCGTCCACCTCCTGGATTGTACCATCTGTAGTCATCTCTCTTTCCTTTACCCCCTCTGACGCCTTTCATTGGGCTGGCCCGCCGTCCTAGGAGCGGTAGAATCCGGATCTCCCTGCCCCTTCCTCTACCTTTTTTTTTTTCTGCTCCCTCTGAGACTGGATCAATCTAGCTCACCCCTGCTTTTCCCGGGCTTTTGGATTATTCCGCCTCCTAGTAGGGTGACCTTCGAACTTAAATATCGCACCGAATGACCTATTTGCCTCTGTTCTTCCATTATAAGGTTATAGTTAACGCGAAATAATGAGGACCTTTTTAAAAAGTTAATAAAAATATTACATTCTAATAGCTTGCCTGCCCCCAACCAGAGCTTTTTAGGTCACGTGGTCTGTGCACTCTTCCCCCCGCCCCCCCCCTGCCCAAGGACAGGGTTATTAAAACCAGAACCAGTGAGATGGAATCCCCATCGCCATTTCCGTTCATCGAAGGAAAAACGTCATTTCCTTGGCAATACCCTTTGACCTCGTTCCCGTCGTTCTCACACGCTATAAATGGAGAGAGAGATTGTTTTCCCTTCCTTACTACGTGTATCTTTCGGAGCAGCTTAAAACAATAACAGTGGACCCAAATAGCAAGAAAGTGATCTTCTAAAACAACCCCAATTAAAAGAGAAACTCCCGAGATGCAATGCGCCTCGGGGAGGCGGGTTAGGATAAGAAGGGGTGGGGCTTAGGGGGAATCATTTGACTGTCGAGGCCCCGCCCCCTTTGCTTCTGCTCCTAGAATCGCCGAGGTCCGCAGTGACAGAGCTGAAGGGCTTCCTCTCTCCCGGACCGCTCCTCCAGTCCTCGGCAGCTCGCGCCGCAGTAGGTGAGCACCGGGCGGAGGGAGGGAGGGTGAGCGGGTAGACGTGTCGAGCGCGGTCGGCACCGGAGGGAGATGCCGTTCCACACGGGCGAGGGGCTTCTCCCGTGGCCGCCGCAGCCCTGCTCGGGCCGGTCACGGTGTCTGGCTCTTCCCTCGGGGCGGAGGCGAGGCAGCCGGCCGTTATGAGCCTTCGTTGGGGATCCGCAGAGCCTTGGGAGCGTGGGGCTGGCTCTGCCCCGGGCTGCAGCTCTGCGGCTGGGGGGAGGGGGGTCTGCCGTCTGGGGCAGTCACCTGGCCCTGGGAGTGGCCGGGGACCGCTCGGTCCCTGATGCTGTCTGCGCCTCGGAGGCTGTGCTGAGGCTTTAACCCCGAATCTAAAAGTCGAAGGAGAGCATTCAGGCATTTTCAGGTCGTCTAGAACAACGGAGAAGGGCAGAATGGGAAGTCGTTTTAAATGCATACCTTTTATTTCACTGCCTTGAAAGCTAGAGCATAATTTATATGCATTTCCATATATATGTACGTATGCAAGTCTGCATATGTGTATATCACATTCGTTATACATAACATGTATTAAACTGCATCCTTAAATAGGTAGTGATGCGTCAGTCCAGATGGGATGGGAGGAGTTGAAGAACATGGTATTGCAGCATCTTGGTCTGTAGGAGGCCCATGTTAACCCTTGGGGAGGTGGATTGCCATTGATTTATCTCAGATCAGAAAAGGAAGAAAGCAATACTAATTTGCTGGGGCGAGGATTAAAATATCAACCAAATATTTATTAAACAGTATTGTACCCTAATTTTAGGTTAATGCTTATGTTACTTTCTTTTTATCTGGGGCCCTTCTGGTGTATTGGCGTCTTACTTTTTTTTAAGTTCCTAGACATTTTTACAGGTGTTTTTTCCCCCTCCTCCCTCTAGCTCCCTCGGATTTGATCCATACCTTAGTAGCTGCTCCTAACCATTAGCAAATAATGATGAAGCAATCGGATTTATGATCTGTTGGGGTTTTGGGGGGGAGGTGACTTTTTTTGTTTCTGTAATTTGTATATAACCTCAGTCACCTTTCTTTTGGATTTCCTAGCTGTAAAATTCCAGGTGACTTGGTTTGGTTATCAGGGTTGGTGTTTTGTAA